>NC_057796.1:106610790-106910790 GCF_018294505.1 Triticum aestivum
AGCAACGCTCATTGTTCATCCGGAGGCAGCATCGATCGGCTTCAGTTAGCAGCAGTAGCGAAGGAATCGCTCGATCGGGTTCAGTTAACAGCCATCGATCGATCGCTCGGGTTCAGTAACGCGTAGCCTGCAGTGCAATCGCTCGGGTTCAGTTAGAGCCCAACGCCTCGCTTGGGTTCAGTTAGAGCCAACGCCTCGCACACACGCGCGTACATGTACGAGAGAAACGCGCATCGCTCGGCCCCCGACCTCCCACCGTAACCGGGAACTCCCTGAAATTTTCCTCGCCCTCGCTTCTACCACGGTTTTTTCCGTCATGGACGGCCCAAAGAATGTCATGCAGCTGCGTCTCCGGCCCGCCCAGGACGAAAAGCCCATTTTCTGTCATGATTTTTTGTCATAGAAGTAGGAGCCCACCACATCTATGATGATACCGGGTTTTGTCACAATTATCGTCATAGAAGTGTCATATGTATGACAGAAAAAAAATTCGTTCGGCCCAAAATGTCACGGATGTGTCTTTTTTTGTAGTGCATGATCCCCCACCGGAAGCAAACACCTACAAGAGATCAATGCTTGGTTTTAGGTACCCATTTTGTAATGGGTCCTTTGATGTTAGTAACAAGGGTCTTAGGAACCCAAATAGACCATTCAATATACGCATGAGGAGAACCAACAAATTTGGCATAAACATGCCCATCACTAGCACGGCATAACACATAAGAAGGGCTAAAGTCGCCGGCTTTGTTGGGAGGGGTGGCATTACCCTTCTTGACATCGCCACCCTTCGCATTGTTCTTCTTCTCCTTGGAAGCACCCTCTCCCTCCTTCACAAAAGTTTGCTTGAGAGGGGGAGGTCGTTTGGTCTTGTCATTCTTCTTCTTGTTATTGGGTTTGGGTGCAAACCCAATCCCCTCCTTGGCCACAACTTCCTTTTGATTGCTCAAAAGGTCGTTGAGGTTCTTCTCACCTTGTATGCATGACACAAGGCCTTTCTCAAGTTGCTCCTTCAACTTAGCATTCTCCTCAACAAGATGCACATGCTCACAACACGAGTTAGTAGCATTTGCATTATCAATTAACACCATATGAGGAAAGGTGGATTTCTCCTTGGTTAGCTTCACTTGGAGTTGATCATGAGACTCCTTGAGGATAGCATGAACACCCTTCAAGACTTTGTGAGCCTTGTCGAGAATGTCAAACTCCTCTTTGAGTCTAGCAAGATCAACCCCAAGCTTTGCCTTCTCGGAGTTTAGCACACGAGAAACAACAAGAGCATGATCAAGGTCTTTCTTTAACTTAGCATGATCATCGTTGTGTGACTCCTCAAGAGCCAAACGAAGACCACGCTCTTCGTCAAGAGCATTGGAAAGATCCGAAATCTCATCGGCATAGTCACGACTATGCCCCTCCATCTTAGAGATGGTATCTTCATGAGTCTCGATCATGTCATTGGCTTCACCAAGTTGTTCCAAGAGAGCAACAAAGTGCTTCTTGGATTTACCCTTGAGTTTACCCATAAAGGTCTCAAACTCATTCTCCTCCACATTTGTCCCCTCATGTTCATCAATGCTATTCGAAGAAGGATGATTAATGATGGTAGTTTTGATGTTGGGGGTTACCTTGTTGGTGGCTTTAGCCATGAGGCACTTGGCGGTGATGTTCTCATTGGGTGAGTCAAAGAGAGACACCCGTGGAGTCGTCGCAATGGCAACGGAGGCCATGGCAACTGACTCACCATCTTCATCATCATCATCATCCTCATTGTACTCTTCTTGTACCACCAATGCCTTGGGAGGAGTCTTCTTGGTGAAGTTGCTCATGTTGGGGAACGACTTGGCCTTGTCCTTTCGGATGAGCTTGCCACCATTGTCTTCCCTCTTCTCATAAGGGCACTCCGCAACAAAGTGGCTCACATTGCCACAATTGAAGCAAGTCCACACTCGTTGCTTGCCCTTTGCGCCACTTGAATTGTTCTTGTTGAAGTTGGGCATTGAGTTCTTCTTGCTCGAAGATTGCCTTGAAGCAAGCGCCATGTGTTCATGATAGGCATACTTCGTATCTTCGAGGTTGCTCTCCTCTTCTTCCTCCTCATCCTCTTCCTCCATACTAACCTTGGCCTTTAGAGCAAGGTTGGGCTTCTTAACTCTTTGAGAGCGAAGTACCGCATTGTCGGCAGTCTTGTCCAATATGCTCATAGCAACAAACTCATCCAACACTTCACTTGAGGACAAGGTGTGGAAGTACGGCCTTTGACGAATGACGGAGGACATCGCTTTGTGGTAGGGCATCATTGCTTTGAGGAATTTGCGCTTGATCCAATTGTCATCTGTATCCTTACTTCCATGATCTCGGAGAGAGACCGCGAGTTTGGTTACCCTCCGATAAAGTTCACGAGGTTCTTCATCTTCTTTCATTGCAAACTCATCGGCCTCATCTTGCACCACTTCATAGTTGGAGTGTTGAATGCTTGCGCTTCCCCGATAGAGGGAAACCACTTGGTGCCAAGCATCTTTGGCCATGGAGTAGGGCCGGAGATGAGGAAGATCTTCGGGTGGGATTGCTTCTTGGATGATGAAGAGAGCATTCTCATTGAATTGATTGTCCACGGCTTCTCTAGGAGTGAAGTTACTTTGATCATGCGGATAGAAACCTTCTTCAATGATTCTCCAAAGGTTAGTATTCACATGATTTAAACGACGCTTAAAACGATAGACCCAAGAATCAAATTCTACATTCTTCTCAATCTTAGGGGCCGGGCCGGCATGATTCAAATGAGTGGAAGGAAGCGGTCCACCATAGATAAGTGGAGGTTCCACATGGGCAAAGATGCCGGTGCCATTTTTACCACTAGAAGAAGGGGCCTTCTCACTAGTAGCTTCCCCCTTGTCGGAGGTAGCATCCGTCACCTTGTTGGCGGGATCACCCACTTTCAACGGTGCGGTAGAAAGTTTAAGCCCTTCTAAGAATTTATTAAACATGCTTTCGACCTCGGTCGTCATGGAGGTTTTCAATGTGTCCAACGCCACATTGAATTCCTCATGAGAGATCGCGGTTCCCCCATCTCCCGTAGAAGAGACCGGATTCGCACCGGAGTGCTCCTCCACACCTTCTACGACGTCAACCATACTCTTCGGACGGTAAAGTCCTTAATAAAGAGACGAGGCTCTCATACCAATTGAAAGGATCGATATAGTTGACTAGGGGGGTGAATAGGCAACTAACAATTTTTAGCTTTTCTTTACAAATTTAAACTTTGCATCAAAGTAGGTTGTCTAGATATGCAACTAGGTGAGCAACCTATATGATGCAACAACAATAAGTGTTGGAAATATGCCCTAGAGGCAATAATAAATGGTTATTATTATATTTCTTTGTTCATGGTAATTGTCTATTATTCATGCTATAATTGTATTGTCCGGAAATCGTAATACATGTGTGAATACATAGACCACAACCTGTCCCTAGTAAGCCTCTAGTTGACTAGCTCGTTGATCAACTGATAGTCATGGTTTCCTGACTATGGACATTGGATGTCATTGATAACGGGATCACATCATTAGGAGAATGATGTGATGGACAAGACCCAATCCTAAGCATAGATCGTGTAGTTTCGTTTGCTAGAGCTTTTCCAATGTCAAGTATCTTTTTCTTAGACCATGAGATCGTGCAACTCCCGGATACCATAGGAGTGCTTTGGGTGTGCCAAACGTCACAACGTAACTGGGTGACTATAAAGGTGCACTACGGGTATCTCCGAAAGTGTCTGTTGGGTTGGCACGGATCGAGACTGGGATTTGTCACTCCGTGTGACGGAGAGGTATCTCTGGGCCCACTCGGTAATGCATCATCATAATGAGCTCAATGTGACTAAGGCGTTAGTCACGGGATCATGCATTGCGGTACGAGTAAAGAGACTTGCCGGTAACGAGATTGAACAAGGTATTGGGATACCGACGATCGAATCTCGGGCAAGTAACATACCGTTTGACAAAGGGAATTGCATACGGGATTGACTGAATCCTCGACATCGTGGTTCATCCAATGAGATCATCGTGGAACATGTGGGAGCCAACATGGGTATCCAGATCCCGCTGTTGGTTATTGACCGGAGAGGCGTCTCGGTCATGTCTGCATGTCTCCCGAACCCGTAGGGTCTACACACTTAAGGTTCGGTGACGCTAGGGTTGTAGAGATATATGTATGCGGAAACCCGAAAGTTGTTCGGAGTCCCGGATGAGATCCCGGACGTCATGAGAGGTTCCGGAATGGTCCGGAGGTGAAGAATTATATATAGGAAGTCAAGTTTCGGCCACGGGAAAGTTTCGGGGGTTACCGGTATTGTACCGGGACCACCGGAAGGGTCCCAGGGGTCCACCGGGTGGGGCCACCTATCCCGGAGGGCCCCATGGGCTGAAAGTGGAAGGGAACCAGCCCCTAGTGGGCTGGGCGCCCCCCCATGGGCCTCCCCCCATGCGCCTAGGGTTGGGAACCCTAGGGTGGGGGGACTTTCCCCTTGCCTTGGGGGGCAAGGCACCCCTTCCACCCCTTGGCCGCCGCCCCCCCAACCCTAGATGGGTTTTGGCCGGCCCCCCCTCCCAAGGGGGGCCTATATAAAGGGGGGGAGGGAGGGCAGCAAGAATACACAGCCTTGGGCGCCTCCCTCCTCCCCTGCAACACCTCTCTCTCTCTCGCAGAAGCTTGGCGAAGCCCTGCCGGAGACCCGCTACATCCACCACCACGCCGTCGTGCTGCTGGATCTCCATCAACCTCTCCTTCCCCCTTGCTGGATCAAGAAGGAGGAGACGTCGCTGCACCGTACGTGTGTTGAACGCGGAGGTGCCGTCCGTTCGGCACTCGGTCATCGGTGATTTGGATCACGGCGAGTACGACTCCGTCATCCACGTTCATTGGAACGCTTCCGCTCGCGATCTACAAGGGTATGTAGATGCACTCCTTTCCCCTCGTTGCTAGTAGACTCCATAGATGCATCTTGGTGAACGTAGGAAAATTTTAAAATTATGCTACGATTACCAACAATGGCATCATGAGCCAGGTCTATGCGTAGTTACTATGCACGAGTAGAACACAAAGCAGTTGTGGGCGTTGAGTTTGCCAATTCTTCTTGCCGCTACTAGTCTTTTCTTGTTTCGGCGGCATTGTAGGATGAAGCGGCCCGGACCGACCTTACACGTACACTTACGTGAGACAGGTTCCACCGACTGACATGCACAAGTTGCATAAGGTGGCTAGCGGGTGTCTGTCTCTCCTACTTTAGTCGGAACGGATTCGATGAAAAGGGTCCTTATGAAGGGTAAATAGAAATTGGCAAATCACGTTGTGGTCATACGTAGGTAAGAAACGTTCTTGCTAGAAACCTACAAACCACGTAAAAACTTGCAACAACAATTAGAGGACGTCTAACTTGTTTTTGCAGCAAGTGCTATGTGATGTGATATGGCCAGAAGATGTGATGAATGATATATGTGATGTATGAGATTGATCATATTCTTGTAATAGGAATCACGACTTGCATGTCGATGAGTATGACAACCGGCAGGAGCCATAGGAGTTGTCTTTATTATTTTGAATGACCTGCGTGTCATTGAATAACGCCATGTAAATTACTTTACTTTGTTGCTAAACGCGTTAGCCATAGAAGTAGAAGTAATCGTTGGCGTGACGACTTCATGAAGACACAATGATGGAGATCATGATGATGGAGATCATGGTGTCATGCCGGTGACAAAGATGATCATGGTGCCCCGAAGATGGAGATCAAAGGAGCATGATGATATTGGCCATATCATGTCACTATTTGATTGCATGTGATGTTTATCATGTTTTTGCATCTTATTTGCTTAGAACGACGGTAGCAAGTAGGATGATCCCTCATAATAATTTCAAGAAAGTGTTCACCCTAACTGTGCACCGTTGCGAAGGTTCGTTGTTTCGAAGCACCACGTGATGATCGGGTGTGATAGATTCTAACGTTCGAATACAACGGGTGTTGACGAGCCTAGCATGTACAGACATGGCCTCGGAACACACGCAATACACTTAGGTTGACTTGACGAGCCTAGCATGTACAGACATGGCCTCGAAACACGGAGGACCGAAAGGTCGAGCATGAGTCGTATAGAAGATACGATCAACATGGAGATGTTCACCGATCTTGACTAGTCCGTCTCACGTGATGATCGGACACGGCCTAGTTAAACTCGGATCATGTTTCACTTAGATGACTAGAGGGATGTCTATCTGAGTGGGAGTTCATAATCAGATGAACTTCATTATCATGAACATAGTCAAAAAGGTATTTGCAAATTATGTCATAGCTTGCGCTTTAGTTCTACTGGTTAAGATATGTTCCTAGAGAAAATTTAGCTGAAAGTTGGTAGTAGCAATTATATGGACTGGGTCCGTATACTGAGGATTGTCCTCATTGCTGCACAGAAGGCTTATGTCCTTAATGCACCGCTCGGTGTGCTGAACCTCAGCGTCGTCTGTAGATGTTACGAAACATCTGACATACACGTTTTGATGACTACGTGATAGTTCAGTGCGGTTTAGAATTGTGGCACCAAAGACGTTTTTGAAACGTCGCAGAACATGTGAGATGTTCCGAAGACTGAAATTGGGATTTCAGACCAGTGCCCACGTCAAGAGGTATGAGACCTCTGACAAGTTTCTTAAGCCTGCAAACTAAGGGAGAAAAGCTCAATCGTTGAGCGTGTGCTCAGATTGTCTGAGTGCCACAATCGCTTGAATCGAGTGGGAGTTAATCTCCCAGATGAGATAGTGATAGTTCTCCATAGTCACTGCCACCAAGCTAGTAGAGCTTCGTGATGAACTATAACATATCAAGGATGGTCATGATGATCCTTGAGCTATTCGCGATGTTTGACACCGCGAGAGTAGAAATCAAGAAGGAGCATCAATTTTTGATGGTTAGTAAAACCACTAGTTTAAGAAGGGCAAGGGCAAAAAGGGATACTTCATGAAACAGCAAGTCGTTTGCTGCTCTAGTGAAGAATCCCAAGGTTGAACCCAAACCCGAGACTAAGTGAGAGGAACGGTCACTGAAGCAGTACTACCCTAGATACTTGGTAGATGAGAAGGCAGGCAAGGTCGACAGTAGTATATTGGATATACGTTATATGAATGTGTACTTTACTAGTACTCCTAGCAGCACCAGGGTATTAGATACCGGTTCGGTTGCTAAGTGTTAGTAACTCGAAATAAAAGCTGCGGAATAAATGGAGACTAGCTAAAGGTGAGATGACGATATGTGTTGGAAGTGTTTTCCAAGGTTGATGTGATCAAGCATCGCATGCTCCCTCTACCATCGAGATTTGGTGTTTGCGTTGAACATGATTGGATTATGTTTACCTCAAAACGGTTATTCATTTAAGGAGAATAATGGTTACTCTGTTTATTTGAATAATACCTTCAATGGTCTTGCACCTAAAATGAATCTCGATCGTAGTGATACACATGTTCATGCCAAAAAGATATAAGATAGTAATGATAGTACCACATACTTGTGGCACTGCCACTTGAGTCATATTGGTGTAGAACGCATGAAGAAGCTCCATGTAGGTGGATCTTTGGACTCACTCATTTTTGAAAAGATTGAGACATGCGAACCATGTCTATTGGTATATATGCATGAAGAAACTCCATACAGATGGATCATTTAGACTCACTTGATTATGAATCACTTGAGACATGCAAATCATACCACATGGGCAAAATGACTGAAAGTCCTCGTTTTCAGTGAGATGGAACAAGAGAGCAACTTATTGGAAGTAATACATTTTGATGTACGCAGTCCAATGAGTGCTGAGGCATGCAGTGGATATCGTTATGTTCTTACTTCACAGATGATTTGAGTAGATGCTGAGTATATTTACTTGATGAAACACTAGTCTGAATTATTGAAAGGTTCAAGTAATTTCAGAGTGAAGTTGAAGATCGTCGTGACAAGAGGATAAAATGTCTGTGATATGATCATAGAGATGAGTATCTGAGATACGAGTTTGGCACACAATTGAGACATTGTGGAAAGTGTTTCACAATTAATACCGCCTGGAACACCATAGTGTGATGGTGTGTCCGAACATCAGTAACTGCACCCTATTGGATATGGTGCATACCATGATGTTTCTTATCAAATTACCACTATCATTTATGGGTTAGGCATTAGAGACAACCGCATTCACTTTAAAAGGGGCACCACGCAATTCCGTTGAGACGACACCGTTTATAGAAACCTAAGTTGTCGTTTCTTAAAAGTTTGGGGCTGCGATGCTTATGTGAAAAAGTTTCAGGCTGATAAGCTCGAACCCAAAGCGGATAAATGCATCTTCATAGAATACCCAAAAACAATTGGGTATACCGCCTATTTCAGATCTGGAAGCAAAAGTAATTGCTTCTAGAAACGAGTCCTTTCTCGAGGAAAAGTTTCTCTCGAAAGAATTGAGTGGGAGGATGGTGGAGACTTGATAAGGTTATTGAACCGTCGCTTCAACTAGTGTGTAGCAGGGCACAGGAAGTTGTTCCTGTGGCACCTACACCAATTGAAGTGGAAGCTTATGATAGTGATCATGAAACTTCGAATCAAGTCACTACCAAACCTTGTAGGACGACGAGGATGCGCACTACTTCAGAGTAATGCGTGATCCTGTCTTGGAAGTCATGTTGCTAGACAACAATGAACCTACGAGCTATGGAGAAGCGATGGTGGGCCCATATTCCGACGAATGGCTCGAGGCCATGAAATCCGAGATAGAATCCATGTATCAGAACAAAGCATGGACTTTGGTGAACTTGCCCGATGATCGGCAAGCCATTGAGATAAATGGATCTTTAAGAAGAAGACGGACATGGACGGTAATGTTACCGTCTATGAAGCTCGACTTGTGGCAAAGAGTATTTTCACAAGTTTAACGAGTTGACTACGATGAGTTTTTCTCATCCGTAGTGATGCTTAGGTCCGTCGGAATCATGTTAGCATTAGCTGCATTTATGAAATCTGGCAGATGGATGTCAAAACAAGTTTCCTTACCAGTTTTCGTAAGGAAAGGTTGTATGTGATGCAATCAGAAAGGTTTTGTCGATCCTAAGGATGCTAAAAGGTATGCTAGCTCCAGCGATCCTTCCATGGATTAGAGCAAGCATCTCGGAGTCAGAATATACGCTTTGATGGAGTGATCAAAGTTTTTGGGTTTATACAAAGTTTGTTAGAAACTTGTATTTACAATAAAGTGAGTGGGAGCGCTACAACATTTCTGATAAGTATATGTGAATGACATATTGTTGATCCGAAATGATGTAAAATTTCTGGAAAGCATAAAGGGTTGTTTGAAAGGAGTTTTTCAAAGGAAGACCTGGATAAAGCTACTTACATATTGGGCATCAAGATCCATAGAGATAGATCAAGACGCCCGATGATACTTTCAAAAGACAGCACACCTTGACATGATTTTGAAAGAGTTCAAAATAGATCAGCAAAGAAGGAGTTCTTGGCTGTGTTACAAGGTGTGAGTATTGAGTGAGACTCAAGACCTGACCACAACAGAAGATAGAGAAAGGACGAAGGTCGTCCCCTATGCTTTAGACGTAGGCTCTATAGTATGCTATGCTGTGTACCGCACATGTAGTGTGCCTTGCCATGAGTTGGTCAAGAGGGTACAATGGTGATCCGGGAAAGGATCTCATGACAGCGGTCGAACTTATCCTTAGTACCTAGTGGATTAAGGAATTTTCTCGATTATGGAGGTGGAAAGGAGTTCTTCGTAAAGGGTTACGTCGATGCGAACTTTGACACTAATCCGGATGACACTGAGTAGTAAACCGGATTCGTATAGTAGAGCAATTATTTGAAATGGCTCCAAATAGCGCGTGGTAGCATCCACAAAGATGACATAGATATTCGTAAAGCACACGATTCTGAAAGGTTCAGACCCGTTGACTAATAACCTCTCTCACAAGCATAACATGACCAAACCAGAACACATTGAGTGATAATCACATAGTGATGTGAACTAGATTGTTGACTCTAGTAAACTCTTTAGATGTTGGTCACATGGTGATGTGACCAGTGAGTGTTAATCACATGGTGATGTGAACTAGATTATTGACTCTAGTGCAAGTGGGAGACTGTTGGAAATATGCCCTAGAGGCAATAATAAATGGTTATTATTATATTTCTTTGTTCATGGTAATTGTCTATTATTCATGCTATAATTGTATTGTCCGGAAATCGTAATACATGTGTGAATACATAGACCACAACCTGTCCCTAGTAAGCCTCTAGTTGACTAGCTCGTTGATCAACTGATAGTCATGGTTTCCTGACTATGGACATTGGATGTCATTGATAACGGGATCACATCATTAGGAGAATGATGTGATGGACAAGACCCAATCCTAAGCATAGCATAAAAGATCGTGTAGTTTCGTTTGCTAGAGCTTTTCCAATGTCAAGTATCTTTTCCTTAGACCATGAGATCGTGCAACTTCCGGATACCGTAGGAGTGCTTTGGGTGTGCCAAACGTCACAACGTAACTGGGTGACTATAAAGGTGCACTACGGGTATCTCCGAAAGTGTCTGTTGGGTTGGCACGGATCGAGACTAGGATTTGTCACTCCGTGTGACGGAGAGGTATCTCTGGGCCCACTCGGTAATGCATCATCATAATGAGCTCAATGTGACTAAGGCGTTAGTCACGGGATCATGCATTGCGGTACGAGTAAAGAGACTTGCCGGTAACGAGATTGAACAAGGTATTGGGATACCGACGATCGAATCTCGGGCAAGTAACATACCGTTTGACAAAGGGAATTGCATACGGGATTGACTGAATCCTCGACATCGTGGTTCATCCGATGAGATCATCGTGGAACATGTGGGAGCCAACATGGGTATCCAGATCCCGCTGTTGGTTATTGACCGGAGAGGCGTCTCGGTCATGTCTGCATGTCTCCCGAACCCGTAGGGTCTACACACTTAAGGTTCGGTGACGCTAGGGTTGTAGAGATATATGTATGCGGAAACCCGAAAGTTGTTCGGAGTCCCGGATGAGATCCCGGACGTCACGAGAGGTTCCGGAATGGTCCGGAGGTGAAGAATTATATATAGGAAGTCAAGTTTCGGCCACCGGGAAAGTTTCGGGGGTTACCGGTATTGTACCGGGACCACCGGAAGGGTCCCAGGGGTCCACCGGGTGGGGCCACCTATCCCGGAGGGCCCCATGGGCTGAAAGTGGAAGGGAACCAGCCCCTAGTGGGCTGGGCGCCCCCCCATGGGCCTCCCCCCATGCGCCTAGGGTTGGGAACCCTAGGGTGGGGGGACTTTCCCCTTGCCTTGGGGGGCAAGGCACCCCTTCCACCCCTTGGCCGCCGCCCCCCAACCCTAGATGGGTTTTGGCCGGCCCCCCTCCCAAGGGGGGCCTATATAAAGGGGGGAGGGAGGGCAGCAAGAATACACAGCCTTGGGCGCCTCCCTCCTCCCCTGCAACACCTCTCTCTCTCTCGCAGAAGCTTGGCGAAGCCCTGCCGGAGACCCGCTACATCCACCACCACGCCGTTGTGATGCTGGATCTCCATCAACCTCTCCTTCCCCCTTGCTGGATCAAGAAGGAGGAGACGTCGCTGCACCGTAGGTGTGTTGAACGCGGAGGTGCCGTCCGTTCGGCACTCGGTCATCGGTGATTTGGATCACGGCGAGTACGACTCCGTCATCCACGTTCATTGGAACGCTTCCGCTCGCGATCTACAAGGGTATGTAGATGCACTCCTTTCCCCTCGTTGCTAGTAGACTCCATAGATGCATCTTGGTGAACGTAGGAAAATTTTAAAATTATGCTACGATTCCCAACAATAAGCACACAAGCAAGCAAGAGATATAGCACAAATAGGCTTGCACAAGTAAAGGCACGAGATAACCAAGAGTGGAGCTGGTGAAGACGAGGATGTGTTACCGAAGTTCCTTCCCTTTGAGAGGAAGTACGTCTCTGTTGGAGCGGTGTGGAGGTACAATGCTCCCCAAGAAGCCACTAGGGCCACCGTATTCTCCTCACGCCCTCACACAATGCGAGATGCCGTGATTCCACTATTGGTGCCCTTGGAGGCGGCGATCGAACCTTTACAAACAAGGTTGGGGCAATCTCCACAACTTAATTGGAGGCTCCCAACGACACCACGAAGCTTCACCACAATGGACTATGGCTTCGCGGTGACCTCAACCGTCTAGGGTGCTCAAACACCCAAGAGTAACAAGATCCGCAAGGGATTAGTGGGGGGAATCAAATTTCTCTTGGTGGAAGTGTAGATCGGGGCCTTCTCAACCACTCCCGAGCAAATCAACAAGTTTGATTGGCTAGGGAGTGAGATCGGGCGAAAATGGAGCTTGGAGCAACAATGGAGCTTAGAGTTGGAAGAGGTGATCTACTAGAGGAAGAAGACATCCCTTTTATAGTTGAGAACAAAATCCAACCGTTATCCACCTAACCAGCCCGCGACTTGCGGTACTACCGCCTCTGACAAACGGTACTACCGCGAGAGACCGCGGTACTACCGCTGCAACGGCAGGAGCTAGAACAAGCCTGAAGCACAGAGGCTGAGAACAGTACTTCCGCAGGCACGGTACTACCGCTCCCCCATGCGGTACTACCGCAAGGCAGTAATGGCCTAGCCTGGGAAGGGCGCGGATGAATAAAAATACATCCGTGCCTACTTTCGCTGAAAATCAGACGATGCAAAAATCCGACACGGTACTACAGCTGGAGGAGTGCTACTACCGCGCACAAGGTGCGGTACTACCGCGGAGGGCGGATGTAAAAAATTACATCCGCCCCTACTACCGCAATGCAGCGGCACTTGGCCTGGGGGCCACGGTACTACGGCTCCAGAGGAGCGATACTACCGTGGGCTCCTGCGGTACTACCGCGCCGAGGTACGGTACTACCGTAGGTGCCTGCGGTACTACTGCTCCAGGGAGCAGTACTGCCGCAAGCCCAATATCAGCAACCAAGACATAATGCATAGAGGATAAACGGAGGATGCTCCAAAGCGAAGGGGAAAGGTGGAGACAAGGAAGAAAATGTGTACGTGATGATTCCACCCGAACCTTTCCGACGCGGACCCCCTCTTAATAGTACGGCTTTCCTACGACTCAAATCCACCAAAAAGAAACGTAGAAAAACACCGTCTTCAATAGTCTTCGAGGGGCACCAAACCGTCTTGTGCCTAGCGATGAAACGTGTGTGAAACTCAAGGCACACGATTAGTCCGTAAAAGCATTGTCATCAATCATCAAAGCACCTTAGGGATAAATATGCCCTTACATCAGCGTTGGAGCACAATTGCGAGAAATCAACTCCTGTGCGAGAAATGAAACTTTTTTTCCTTTAAGAAATATAGTAGAAATGAATCCTCTTCAGTGAACTTCTTGGCGTCTATACGGAGATACTTTTTTTTTGAGAATGGAGATATTTTCTTTAGACAATGGAGATATTTTTCTTTGAGGACAATAAAATGAACTTTTTATAGGGAAATAAAATGAACTGATTGACAGTGGAAATCTTGGAGCCAAAGCCCACATAAAATGGGTCACCGAAGCCTAGTCAATCCACACCCCAGCCCAAAAGTACCGTCCACGGAGGGAGCCCAGACGCCCATTCTCCTTATAAAGCTAGACTGCTCCAGGCGTCCCAAACCCTAGCCTCCACTCCGCCCCCCAACCCAAACCCTACCCCGCCGCCGCCGTCGCCGACGCAGCGCGCGGAGGCGACCTCCCACCGCCGCCAAGATGCAGATCTTCGTGAAGACCCTGACGGGCAAGACCATCACGCTGGAGGTGGAGTCCTCTGACACCATCGACAACGTCAAGGCCAAGATCCAGGACAAGGAGGGCATCCCGCCGGACCAGCAGCGCCTCATCTTCGCCGGTAAGCAGCTCGAGGACGGCCGCACCCTTGCCGACTACAACATCCAGAAGGAGTCCACCCTCCACCTGGTGCTCCGCCTCCGCGGCGGCGCCAAGAAGCGCAAGAAGAAGACCTACACCAAGCCCAAGAAGCAAAAGCACAAGCACAAGAAGGTGAAGCTCGCCGTCCTCCAGTTCTACAAGGTCGACGACGCCACCGGCAAGGTCACCAGGCTCAGGAAGGAGTGCCCGAACGCCGACTGCGGCGCCGGCACCTTCATGGCCAACCACTTCGACCGCCACTACTGCGGCAAGTGCGGCCTCACCTACGTCTACAACCAGAAGGCTTAGAGGTGGCTTGCGTTTGCTCTGCTCTTTTACCTACCTACCTATCGAGAGTCGAACTCATTTAGATGTGTCCCGTTTGTCGTTTAAACTGAATCCTTGAGTATCATGTTTCCTGAATATTTCATCGCCTACTGCTGTTATGCGATGCGTGCTTAAATTTTGGTGTCCGTATGCTATCAGTCTAAATGCTTTTAATCCATTCCATGTCGGCTATCTTATTCTATGCTTTGTTGATCTTAATAAGGTGGTGCGATCACGAGACATGTTGATGCATGGGTTCTTCAGCTTATAACCCATTATTGCAGGTGTTTCTAGATTAGCCAATAGCTATGCAGGTCTTACATGTGGATGAATATTTTGCTATTGCTGTTTTGTTATGTGTTGATTCTTTGAGGTGTGTGATCTTTATCACTTGCAATTAGAATTCAGTTCATTCCAAGCGGTTGTGTGGTTGGTTTGTTCTACGTATCTGTTTTAGTTCATACCTAGATGTGCCTGAAACTGTGAATATATGTAGTCAGTTACCTTTGGCTATAGACAGTGGCAGTGCGATGATTGCTAGTGTGGAGCATAGTTCTGCCTTGTGGTTTAGCCATCAGTTTTGTGTGTGTTAACCATTCACCATTGCCTACCTTCGGTGGTAATATTGGTTGGGTCTATTGTGCCATATGTCTATCGGTTTACAGTTGTAGATGTAGGTGAGTTTTGCTGTCCTCTTGAGATGTGATGAGGCATCAGTCTCTCACATAAGCTGTAGATCTGTACTCCCTCTCTGTAAAGAAATGTAAGAGCGTTTAGTGATGTAAATAGATGCTCTTATATTTGTTTACGGAGGTACCAGTAGTTTACAATTGCCGACGTAATCAGTGAACTGGTTCAGTATCTCGGTATGTTTAGCCAATTCCATTTCAGAATTGGCCCAACGCTGCATAAGCAACAGTGGCATTGCTGTTTATGCCCTGCCAATGGCCCTGTAGCTGGGATTTAGTACTGATGTTGTTTGCGGATGAAACATGTGACTGAAATTTTCACGTCTCTGTCTCCGTGCAAGCCTAGGGGGCTTGTTTGTATACAAGCCTGTAGCATGAAGTTGTAGCTAAGAGTGCTTCTGGATTGTGGTCGTGCAATTTCATGAACTGTGATCAGCGGCAGCGTTGCTAAACCAGCGAGAACCCAGTTCGGATGTGTTTGGTTGGGAAAAGGCGCAGCGGCAGCGTCTCTCTTATCGAGGTCCTGGACGCCTTGCCGCAGTGCTGCCTGTTCATGCCCTTGTGCTGTGCCGTTGTTGAGTTTTCCTCTCACGGCCATACCGAGGGCGACATGTGGCACCCAAAATCCATTCGCTGGCACAGAGATGAAATAAGGTTAAGAGAAGCTCGTAGTGGGGTGTTGAGGAGCTTGTAGCTCCCAGAAATCAAAGAAGCGAGAGTTGACTATAAATACATATGCACGCCAACCAATTCACTGCACCTAATCTCACTATGCCTCCCTCATCGAGCTCACCATTCCCCTTTTCTCTCGTTACGCATTCGACCTGGGGATGCGTCGCTACTACGCCCATGACCTACCATGTACTAACTCGCCATTGGCTGTCTCGCAAAGCTTGTCGTCCTGAGCACCAGAGCCGCCAAGCACGCAAAACTTGTCCCGCCTCCCCTTGCTCGATCGTTGTCTCGTCGACGCCTTGGTGCATCGCTTTATGCCTGGAATGAGACCGTGACATTGAACTAAGGCATTTGGGGTGCAATCGCCACCATCCCTAACTCGGTCAGATCTAAGCCGAATGAGCTGCCAGCCCGTGCTAGTGCTCTGGTTTTTTAACGGGATGTTGGGCAGAGGAGTTGAGGATCCGAGGGATCCAGAGGGTTACCGAACATGCACTTATTTTTTTAGGGGAACTTGCAACTTTATTTAAATTAAGCAAAGGTTGGGACCTCGTCCGCTACAATATAAATAATGCAGTCTGGAGGAAAATCAAAATAAATCGTAATCATTGCACGCCCTCTCTCTAGCTAAACCATGCGCCGCACCATTTGCAGAGTGCCGAACCCATGAGATTTTGAACTCCTGCGAGTTCTCAAAAGCTCCTTAATCTCCTCCACAACCGGGCCAAACGTCGAAAGGTTCTTGCCTTCTCCTTGAAGCATCGCCACCACCTCCTGACTATCCAGCTCGACATGGAGTCGTTGCACGTCCATAGTAATCGCCATTTGCACGGCGCTTTTCGCTGCAAGAATCTCCGAGAGCTGGGGGTGGCCGGCACCTGGGAAGCAGATCGCAGCTCCTCCCCTAAAAGCACCATGGTGATCCCTGAGAACCACTCCTCCCCCCTTGTCGTCCGTTCGGGCCGTCGCTCCATCCGCATTTGCCTTGGTCCATCCCGGCTCCGGTGGAAGCCACCTTTCCGGTCGCCTTGGCTCCTTGATCGACCCCTCCTTGGAGTGAACTAGACGCCATTCCTGGATATAACAGTGAACTTTCTCTGCCAACTCTCGAGCATCTTGGATCCTTCTCCCGTCCCTAGCATCATTTCTTGCGCACCAAATACCATACAGAGCCTGGACCATCATTTCGCGTTTAGCCCCGCTCGCTTCCGCAAACCAGGCCTTGAGCCACGCCACCAGGCCAGTCAGAGAACCGTCCATCGCCGGCGGCCTGACAACAGGCTCCCCCTTGTTCTCGCACAAATATTTCTAGAAGAGCTCGGAGTGGGGGCACGCCCAAAAGCGATGGTATAAGGTTTCTTCCCTGCCACAAGCGCAACAGAACACACCCGGTTTGATTCGTCTACGGTGCAGTTCGGTTCCGACAGCTAGGCCATTCTTCAGCAACCTCCAAGTATGAATCTTGGCCTTCCCCGGCGCATTAGTGTCCCATAAAGCGAGCCAAGCCTTGTGCTCCTTGCTGGGCATCGACGATCCCGACTGTCCGGTTTTCACGTCCCGTAAGCTCATGCCGAAGTGGTAGGCGGACTTGACAGTGAACTCGCTCCTTCTTGGTGAAGTTCCATGCAATATAATCTTGCATGTTCGCCCCCCCCCACCACCACCACAATATGCTTGATATCCTCAACGTCTCCCGGTGAAAACATCATCTCCAGCTTCTCCATATCCCATGCACTTATTATTTCGTAGTCATTTTTCATTGCGAAGCGATATGAGATGGCAACATCTTATGTTACTCAATTTGTCTCTCTCTTTAACTACTTACCACATCATCTTTTTGCCTATATAAATACCTACAATCATTTAATAAAAGATTAATTGCTATTTCATTTTACATCTTCGTCGATCGTCCCTTGTTTACTTTGGGTCATAAATGACTATAAATCGTCCTTGGTGGCAACGTTCGCCCATCCTCCCCTTCTCTTGGCGTGCGCCACTTGAATGCGGCGTCTTCCCATGATCTGATCCAGCAACGCTCGCATAGTAAGTTTAGCTCAATGATAGAATCACACACTTGATAAAAAATGGCATACCTCCAAACTTACAAGTTTTCTAGGCCGTGTCTTCCCTCTCTCTATGCAATCTCTCTTCCACGCTGCTCCACCTTTGGTTCCCCGGTTGCTCTTTGTCCTAGATGATGAAGTGTTGTTGAACCGTTGATATGATACATGTGGATACGGTAGAGGGGTCGTGCTTTCGACTCTCGATCGAGGAAAAATTCTTGTAGCTGGGAGGTAATACCTAGCTACGGGAATTTGCACATCTTCATCTCTCTTTGTGTTGGTTAGATCGATCTTGTCCATTCATTTTCATAATGTTCTTGGGTGTGTTAGTATGGTATTTTTTTTGCTTTGTACCATGTTCTCCAACATAGTCTGGTCCCAAAATTGTATATAATCAGTATGACCCTCAACAATTTAGGCCAACCATAGTAGACTTTTACTTTCCAAATACATATGGCCCCAAAATGGATCGAAATTAAATGGGCCAAACAACATGAGATGACCCAGTAAATTGTAATAGGCCTCTGTTGGGCCAACACTTCCTTAATGGCTAGGATGACAAGTTGACTAACGACACCATCACTACGCCATTAATAGCGGCTGCCACGTGCCAGTCTTCTGCCATGTCAACCTCACTCGGGACAAAAACACTTCCATGTCACGCCATTTTTTCTCATGGAAAAGCACACTTCAATAACAAAAACCGAGTTTTGTCATTGAAGTGATCTATGACCGACATAGTATGGCATCTACACTCTATCATAGATTTGTCATGAATGCACATCGATGACAAAAACCCGCACCTTCTATCATGAAGGTGTATTGTCATGGATGTATTTTTTTAGTGTAGTGGATATATGGCATCAATGCTCTAAAGTCTCATGTCAGTTTATGTGATGTTGTGGGGCCAACGTTGGGGTTGCCGTGTCACTGTAGGGATGACATTCCTGGTCAGATCCGGGCCCTTGATCAACCCCTAGACTCCTATGGTCTTACCGCTGAAGAGTGCTTCAGCGGTGTGCCTTGAGGTCTCCCTTATGGAAATCTACAAGGGTGAGGAGATATTCTAGCAACAACGGAGCCGGCAGAATTGGCTACTGAAGGGTGATGCCAACACCACCTACTTTCATGCCATTGTGAATGGGAGAAGGTGAAAGAAAGTGCTCCATCTCGTTTGGACGGTGCCCTCCTAGAGGAATCCAAGGACATTTTCACCCACATTTACTCCTTCTACAAGGAGCTCTTCTGGGTAGGTCAACGACTACTGGCATGAGGGGGGCAAGGTCTCAGCCACTGAGAATGTGGATCTCACCTTCTCATTCTTGACCGAGGAGGCCAGTCGAGCTATCATGGAGACGAAGGTACCCTTATCTTTAACCTTGTAGTTGATGTTGTCCAGTTATCTTGGAGAAGGCCAAGATATATAGTTACATCTCTGGTGTGGTTGGGAAAATTGTCCCAAGCAGGGTATCACCTCAAGTTCATGGTAACACCTTGATCATGGTAGAAGGAATGGAACCTGTCATTGTCTACCTCAAAGTCCCTCGTATACTTTGAGGCTATGCGTCGTCTCAGGATGAACTTCAGAAGAGGGAAGTGGTGGTCACGAGTTACCCTCCCAAGGATCAACTACAAATGCATGACACTTGGAACAAAAGATAGGCAGATTGATTCCAGTGTGATACATGCGTGAGTGATACCTAAAATTAAAATGTAAAATAAAATTGAAATAATACAAACCGTCTAATTTTCATGAAGTCAACATGCGTACACCGGCGTGAATATGACAATGATGAATAGATTATGCTTCAGTTGGCACTAACTAGCAATGTTCATGACTGGTACCTAGAGGCAACAATGAAACCTAAAATATAGGAAAAAGTGTATGAAAACCCAAACATACATGCGACATGGCAAGAAAGATTGGCGGCTCAGTTCCAGTGTGGTACATGCATAGGTTGTAACATGACAAGGAAGCAAAACAATGTTCCACGATGCAATAAAAGAAATAGTTTCAGTTGTGATAAAGTACTATGCAATAAATCGTTTCTGTTGTGATAAAAGATACAAGTCCAACAAAACAATATGCGAGTAATCGGAAAAAAGGAAATGTTTTCAAATTTCCTATTAATATACAACATTTCTTACAGAAACCACTCACCCACCCCCCCTCCACTCTCTCGTCTCGCCGCCGCCAGAGGCTCCGGCCAGCGAAGCTCGGCTGGATCCGGGGACGGGCACTTCTTCGGCTGGCGCGAGGTGGCAGGGCGAGCTGGCTCTCGTGCGGATGGGCGGCGGCGGCGGTTGCCGCTGCAGGGCTAGGTATGGTGTCTCGGCGGTCAGATCTGGATGTGGAGGGAGCGGCTAGCTGCTCCGGTGACCTCGGCCTGGTCCGCGAGGTCCAGCTCGCTCGAATCTGAGGTGGCTCGCTAGCCGGCTCTGGCCCGTAGCTGCGGCTGGGAGGATGGGGGGCGGGAAGGAGGCGGTCGTTGTGTGGCTCGTGGAGGTGGTTGGGGTGCTGGTCGGCGGGGATGGGTTTCCTGTTCAGCCAACGTTGGCGTGGAACTCAGATCTGGCTTTCTTTGAGGGCTGGAGGTGGAAGTGTTCCCGTGGCTGGAGGTGGCGGTGGTAGGGTGTGGCCGGCGGTGAGGGCTTGGGTGCGGGCAGCAGTTCACACCGACCTGACTCCGGCTGTGCAGGTGCTCGAGGTGAGTGTCTATATCATCGGAGCCTTGTGCCCGTCCTAGCGGGGACGCTCGCCATGGACTGACAGAAGGGTGGGGAGGTCTTGAGCTGCTGGACTCGGCAACCTTCTTCGACGGTGATGTCTGTGATGGGATGCTTCAGGCGAAAGCCTTGTGTCGACCTTGTCGGCAACGATGATGGCGCCGCCTTCGGGCGTCGTTTCCCTTCATTAAGGCATCATCGAGAAGCTACTGTTGCCTGCTCATTCGTGTGTCTCAGGCGAAAGCCTCAGATCCATATCTGGATCGGACGACGGCGACATCTTGATGTCGTTTCTCCCCCTTGGGGGCGTTGTTTTGGGGCCACGAACCGTGTTGGTCGCTTGATGTCTGGGTTGAAGTGCTTGTTGGGTTGCTGGAGTGCAGGGTGGTGGCGGTGGAAGTGATCTGTGGCGGCGACAATTCCTTGGTCATTCTGGTGCTGAGGGTTGACCTATCTCCTGGGCCTCGTGGCGACGGTGAGGTCTAGGAGTTTGGTGCCCTTCGACGACGCCTGAGGTTGGGTTGCCTCGCATAGTGTTCTAGTTCTCTCGGCTCAGAGGAGGTGCAGGGCCGTCTCGGCAGATCCTTGCCCTTCGGCACGGTCTGCGATTCTCTCTATCACGTTGTGGCTAGGCAGTGGGAATCCCTTCGATGGCAGCTGCGATGCTCCTAGTTCTTCAAGGTGCAGAGTGATCGCAGGGCAGCAGACAGTTCTTCCTCTACGTCTTCTCGGTGTTCAACCTCCTTTCGACTGATCCAACAATACTAGTCCCTGCTCTTCTCGGTCTGCCTAGTGGTCATGGATGCTAAGCTCTTGGTGTTGGCTGCTTGTCGTAGTTCGTTTCTGGTTCTCTTGTTCCTTCCGCGCGTGTGTGTGTGTGTTGGGTGCTGATTCTCCTATGATGTTCCTTGTTCTTTCTTGTGTGTGTTGGGTGCTACTTGCTGTAGCTGTTGTGTTGTATCTCCGTCTTTTTATGATAATGAAAATGGTTCAGGCCGGCGTAAGCCCGCCGTAGCACCGTAAAAAAAACATTGCCACAAATGGGCCCACGAAATAGGCAAACAACATGCACAAGATAGAAAAGCAAGCTAAATGTATACTCCCTCCGTTTCTAAATATAAGTCTTTGTAGAGATTTCACTATGGACTAGATACGGAGCAAAATGAGTGAATCTATACACTAAAGTGCATCTATATTCATCCATATGTGGTTCATAGTGGAATTTCTCCAAAGACTTACATTTAGGAACGGAGGGAGTAGATGAGATTGACAAAGAGAGAATATTTTGGCAAAATTGTCGTGAGCAACAAAGCACTCATGTAGGGAGAATAGCTAAAATTATACTGGTTGTCCTACCCAAGCCATCCACATGGACGGTCAACACAAGTCAAAGAGGTTAACATAAGTCCAAGCAAGCTACCAAGGGTCCAAGCAAGCTATCTCGCTCAAATAAGTCAAAACAAGTCTTCATGGTCAACGAGTCAAAGGAAATGAGAAAATAAAAGACCAAGTCGAAGATGAAGCCAAGGAAGCAAAGAAGCTCAAGCCTATGAAGAGAAACCTTCATAAAGTCAAAGGAATTCTACCTCCCATGGGTCGCAATCTTTCTGCAGCCTAATGGGAGCACGATTCATGGACTAAAGATAGTTTTACCCTCTCACCTCCTCATCTTAAGGGCAGCCTTGTTCATTTGTCAATCACATCTAGGTTATAAATACCCCTAATGAGCTCGTAACACATTCACTCCCACTTGAATAAACTCGAGAGGAGAGTCATTCCCTCTCCCTCTCCTCAGAACCAAGGTTCGAAAGGGGGTTAGGTTTCGGAGTCCAAGGGATGTTGTAAGGCTTGGACCCTCAGGAGTCGTGGGGCTGCAGCAACGGCAACGTTCTGAACGATAGTGTGTCAAGCCCTTTTCCTTGATGACTGCTCATATGACATAGGTCATGTTCCCACAAGGCGACTGCAGCTATTCAAAAAACATTGTTGTGTTACTTTGTCGATGTACAATTACCTTCGTTATAAGGCCGTACAATGACCTTCATTATAAGACCGTCATACACTGCTACTTACATTTCACAAACCCGCTACAAAGGATACCCCTAGTCAAAAGCTGTTTTCATAACAACATGATGTAAGTAACACGAGCAAAGCCATACCATATGTACAAAGTTAGAAATATATTGCGAAGTGCCACAGCCAGCTTCTGGCACAATGTAGAGGACAACCTTTACTTTGTCAGACTTGCTCTATAGCTCCACATACAATCGGAAAGTATGTACAATTCAATGCTGTTAATCACATCTCAATGTAGTGTGCACCAACATCAAAACTACAAGTTGGCAATCCATTTTAGTTTAGCGCAGTTCCTTAAAAGAAAGCCCATATATTTCAGCTCACAAGCAGTTTGTCTCCCAGCTCTTTGCGGTAGAAGTGAATGAGGCCAGCGCTGTCGATTGTCTGCAACTTATCCTTCAGTATCTTCGTGTAGTGGTCATCCCTGTCCTCCAAGCTTCTCATCAATTCAACCTGATAAGCCAGAAATACTTCGAATATATCAGAAGCTGTGTGCCCAGAAGAGCGACTTTGAGAATACAACTGTGTTAGGATAACTTGTCACGGATGTATAACTTGCACCCACCTGTCTCTGGAACGACTCGAATTCATCGAAGCTCAGGGAACCATCGCTGTTTGCATCAAGGAGATGCATGAGCGCCATCGCATCCTCGCCCTCGGCACCAAGATCTTCCATCACCTCCGTGAGCTCCTCGATGCTGATCCTCCCATCACCATTTTTGTCTATAAGGCAGAAAGCCTGGTTCTTGCATTCACCTCCTCGATGATCACTGGCTGGGAGGTCTCGAAGGCGATGAGCTGCCAGTTCTGCCGCAGCCAACATAATAGCCTTGAGTCTTTTAGCCTGGAGAATATTCAAGGAATGCTGATTCTTAGTCATGCCCCAAAAATAATCTTTCAGTTCAGTCTCAGAAAAGGTATAAGAATGCTAATTTCAAGATAAAACGATATGTCATGATGAAATCAGCAGACAAGTGTATCAGTTAGGAACATAAACCAAACCAGGTCACTACCATCTCAGCTGTGAGCTCTGAACTAACTGTTATAACCCAGTGATAATTTCAGTAAGAAGCCTCATATGCTGGATGAAATTTAGGTGTATCTTGTAGCAAGCAGCATTTTACATAACTTATGTCTGTACATGTTTTGACCCTTGGTTCGATAAAACAACTTACCTACTATGTTTTGAAAGATACCCGAGTGCATTGATAAATCCAGACGATTCAGTGTACTTCAAAGGAGGAAAGAGAGTTGGAATTAAGTAGATGGCTCACCTCTCCAGGATCCGTAAGACCACCCTTGTAGAGAGAGTGAGACGCTTCTCCACCAATAGCAATTCTGTGCATCTCCTTGGTGCGTATTTGTATCTCCATTAGTGGCCTCGTCTTCCCAGGTTCACTTACATCGATTGCCACATGCAGGCTCTGATAGCCATTTCTTTTTGGCTGTGTCACATAGTCCTTTGTCCTACCTGGCACTTCCTTCAATAGAGCTCGAATGATTTCGTGTGTCCTGTGACAGGCCCTGGGGCCCCAATCAGATGAGCCACCATCGCATCGAGGGTCCAAGATTATCCGTAAACCAAGTATGTCATTTACTTCTTCTGGTTTCCGGCCATCTTTTACTAGCTTCTTCATAGTACTGAAACGGCTTTTGTACCGCCCTTCAATTGAGATGTCCTGCACAATCTCGTTTAGCTCATCATCGGACTTCAGTGCCTGAAGCAACTGCGCCTTGTAGGCATTTATCAAGAGCTTGCACTCGGCTTCTCGGTTCCTCAACCATTGATCGACATGGTCATATGAATGAGGAAACAAGTACCTAAAAGAAAGATCTTCCAACTCTAGCGACAGATTACCAGCCCCGACAGCATGAGCAAGTGGAGCATATATCTTCATTACTTCAAGAGATTTTACTCGCTGAAGATGCTTGGGGAGGTACTGAAGGTGTCTCATCGTATCAAGCTTCAGAGAAAGCTCCAAGATTACTGCCCGGATGTCATAGTACGAAAGGAAAAACTTTCTCAATGAGCTCGCACTTTCATCATCCAATACGTCGACTTTCGAAGGAGCAACCTTAAGCCTTAAGCTCTCGTGCAGTAAATCAGCTATGCCAGTCCCAATTTGAGCTTCTACATCGCTCATGCTTATAGTCCCTGCATCAAGCGCTTTCCTCAATATGCCGGCTGAAATAACTTCCGCGTCCATCTGCCGTCATGAATACAACAAGAATTCAAAATCCCTGTTAAACATGAGAGCTTAAGAGTGGATAAATAAGCCCAATGATGCTTAACTGCGTTATCATACAAAGCAGTGCAAATATCTTATGAATCACCATAACCTTACAGGGAAATGGAGCAAATAGAAATTGGTCAAAGAGCCTAATCGTAAACATGGGTTAACTTGTGGTGGTTTTTGACAATTTACTCGTCCAAGAAAGGCTCTGCCCATCAATACTGTCAGATGATATTGCCTTCAACTTATGGTATAAATGGGAATTCAATGGAAAGTATGAACCAAACAGTAACGATCAGTGACATGAAACTAAATAATCATATAAGCCTGAGTTTAATAGTTTGTGTAACTTTAGTGTGACTGAAACAAGGAATGCCGGTGCCATGGCAAGAAAACAGATTTTGCTTTCTAAGTTCTAATTGTTGTACACAATATTATTCAGTGACTTCTTTCGATGCATTCAACAACAGAACACCAAATGTGTACTGGGAAATATATTTCAGAAAGAGTTCACTTAATCTGGGTGTCCCTACTCCCTAGCATTAAAATGGATATCATTGAAACGGGAATGAACTTATGCATTTAACAGAATTCGGCATATTGAGCTAGCTATCGTTACTGAATTAATGGAATTCTTGTTTCAATCCTTCTCAAATAAATAAATAATTTTGTTTCAATCTGTAAACCCGAACATAAATAATAAATAACATGAACTTGATCCAGGAACCCACAGTTAACAGGCCAACAATTAGTAAATTCTACTTGTTCAATCATGCGGACACGAAAGCTCACCCCCAGTCTCCAAAATCGAACGATATAATCCTATTTACGCAAACGGAACAGGGGAGGAGGCTCTGGCTCAGCACCTGGAGGTCGGCTAAGGTCGCGGCCACCGCGAGGGCTCGCGTGAGGGCCTGGCCGCCGTCGCCGTCGCGGAGGGCGGGGAGGGCCAGTTTGAGCGCGCGGAAGAGCAGGCGCGACGAGGAGGTGGTGGCCAGGCCCTCTCCCATCCTACCCGTGAGCTCGTTGAACACGCCCACAAGCTCCGCCACCAGCCTCCCTCCTCCCTCCGGCGGCGGCGTCGCCGGGGCCGATAGCGACGAGGAGGAGGAGGTGGACGGGGCGGATGGGGAAGAAAAAGCAACTGAGGCAGGGAGACGCAGTCGGTGCAGGCGACGCGGGTTGGGGCATGGGCGCAGGCCTAGGTGGTGGCGGTGCTGGTGGCGGCCGGCGGGAACGGCCGCGGCGGTGGTGGCTGCCGTCGCCATGGGTGGGGCCCGCTCCGGGGATGGATTGCAGGCGACGTGGCACTGTGGCAGCCGCTGTGCGGATATGTGATGTGGTGATTGTGATGAAGTGGCGACTGGCTCGCGCCTTGCCACGTAGGATTTGCCATCTCCGCGCGGGAAGAGACGGGGTTTCGATAGGAAAACTGAATTTCTCCGGAAGTCCTTCGTTCAATACGCATAAACATGGGCAAATGTGCCAGTTTTTTAGCGTTTGTGAGCGAACGTCTACATTTGTCATGCGAAATTAGATAAAATTATAATGTTGTTGTGTAAGATTTGCCATGTCTAAAATGAAAATGGCCATGTAGTGCTGCATGTCCTCTCGCTAGTTGAGTTAAAAATTGTGGAACACCTCACGAATCGAGGGAAAGCATGTATGGGAGGCCAGCAATGTTCATCCTATCATTAATCTTGCGACACGATTCAATCGTCTTCCAGCATCCAACCTAAAACCGTCGGCGACACCATAGTGACGGGATGAAGCTCGCGCTCTTCACACCGTAACCGTATCTGGTATGTGCAACAACGTTACTTGCCTCTTCTTTTCAGACAGTTCCTTATATATGTTGCGAACCATCATCCTTCTTTCTACCATTTGTCTCGCCTTTGATTTCTTGTCATTCGACAACCAGCTCTCGGACAATAGCGAGACAATCCTCTCACTTGCGTTCGTGATGGACATGTGTGTGCCGAGATGAGTTGCTTCTGCTTTGCGGGCAACCCCAATGACAACACCGGTTATTTGGTCTTTCTTTTTCAGGCCAAATATGTGATTGATTGCCCGGTTATTTGGGTTGCTGTCTGCTGCCCGTTTTTTCTCTAGATATATTGTTCTTGGAGATTAAAATTGTGGCAAAATCTGTAGGTTTGAGGAGAGAGGAATCCTTGGAGCTCCATGAGAACACTTTGAGTCAACAAGAGTTGCCGCATGCTCATTGCACGACTTCTTGGCATGTATGGCGGGAACCACCCCGTGATTAAGGGCATCTCCAATGCCATGCCGCAAAACGTCCGCAAACGTCTGGATTGACGCGTGTGGACCATTTTTGCCATCCAACATGGTCCCACATACATCAGTGGACCCGTCCGCATGCCCGAATTCTTGTAAGACGGAATCAAAGTTGGGGGAGGTTTGCGGGAGTTCAGACCTCCACCAAGTAGGACTCTGACAATCCCGACCCACCTAAAATCCCACCCGTAGCCCGCGCATTTGGCCACATTCACACTACTTCCGTGCCAAACCCTGCGCATTCCCATCCTATCTAGCCGATTGACGCCTCCCTCCACCCTATTCCTGCCCTTTTGTAGGATCAGAAATCGACTAGAAGGGTCGGAGAGGGGTGAATAGAGATTTACAAATTCTTCATTAAGAAGGATTTCTTTCCAACAAGCAAATGATAAACTATTCTAAGACGGGAACTTAATGGAGATAAGATTGAGAAAATAAATGACTTAGAGGGAAAGCTAAAACAGGCTACTAAGAGATATCTATCACAACAGAAGTTAGAAGAATAACTAAGTAGCACTAGGGGAAAAACATGCGGTACATGCATACTAAGTATCGTGAGAGAGAATACTAACAGAAACATTGTGAACTAACATAGAGGGAAATGCTATTTAGTTTCAAAGAAATGATCAAAGTGAGCAATCATAGAGAGGAATAACTCAACAGATAGAAATACTGAAAGTAAATCAAGTAGAGAGAAAATCAGTGGTACTCGATGGCGACAAGTGATTTGTTCTACCAGTTCACACTTCTGCCAAAGTGGCACGTCTGGTTGGAGGGACTTGTGATTGAACACATGAGAAAATCTCTTTCAGCCTATTCTCCTCAACATGAAGAACCTCGAACTTTAGTTGATTTATTACTCTCGACACATTCTTCAAGGTAAACTCCAAACCTTCACAGACTTTATCCTTGGCAAACCACAATTACTCTTGGTTGCTCGGACCGACGCCTAATCGTCTAGTGAGTGTGCAACTCACAACAATAATAGGAACAAGCTTCGTATAGACCTAATTCTCCGCGATGCTCAATCATGTAACTAAATTTGGGCCCTGGGGTTTTCTCTTGGTGAAATCTGACTATAGAGGGGTTTCTCAGACAAACTCTTGTCAGATCAGATGAAGCAGCCAAACGCTGAAGGTTGGGGGTGGGATGACTATTTATAGCCAGAGTAATTCCAAGGTACGAAATTACCAATTGGGGCCCGTGTCATGCAACGGTCATCTAACATGTGTCCAACAGTCGGATTTCAAATTCACGCGATAACTTTACTTAAGGAATAAGTTAAGCTGACTCTACTGCATGTGATTTTCACTCAACGTCCAGAAGAACTTCGTCTATGACTTAGAGGGAAAACACAACGCCATGTAGGATTTTGACGACTTTGCCATGTAGGATTAGTCGAGACCCCAGATATTATTCGCTATTCTTGTCATGAAAACAAAATTAACTTCGATCAATGGAGAACATATGTAGAGTGCCAAAGTATTTGGTACAAATAATTCTTGATCACATTTGTTCTGATGTTTTGGCCACTTTTGCCTCCTCTTCTCCTTCACATCCTCATTCATATGCAACTTTCCAACCCGTCTTCGGTGACTATCATCGCGAAATTCACGTTCAACCTCTAGTCCACATCGAACACTTTATATCGGTGTTGTCACACCCGACATCTCCCATGGCTACCATTGCCATATATGAAAGCATTAACCTCTCTCACGGGTATCACCTAGACATTAGTCATTGGGCCTCATCATCACTACCTTTGATGCCAACAATGATCTGTCTGCTTCAACCTAATTGTTTCCTTGTTGCCTCATGGCGGTCTTGTTTCTAAAACCAAGGTTAAAACAGAACCTCCGACCTAAACATGAGCCATGAAACCCTTTCCTCTTTGATGAGGAGGCATTGACCCCACCTCTTAGTCTGACCACATGATCAAAACATGTCTTGGTTAATGAGTATTAAGAGAAACGACAAGACACCGGCGTTGTCAAAATCATTCTACCATAGGATTGTGTGACTTTGCAATCCAAACTGATTAGAATATGGAGCGCGCTATGCGTCTGCCGGGTGATGATTGGATTGTATCGTCTGCTACTATAGTCGTTGGATGGCATGCACGACAACTGCCTGATCTGATGCAATAGCGCCTCAACCGTTTGCAACATGGCTTATATTGCGCTCCGGGCCATGTTGCGCTCCATCCAAATGTTTTCTACCATTGCAATTATCTGACCCAGTTTGCAACATGAGCCATGTTGCGCTCCCAGGTTGTAACATGACCCATGTTGTGCTTGGGGAAAACATTTGTGGTTGACCACCATCCTGTTTTCCGCCCCCTTCGCAACCTAAGCGATGTTATGCTCGCCGGTTGTAGCATGACCCATGTTGTGTAGCCCCTTTGCAATTCAGATGATATTGCGAATCCCCTTTGCAACATGCCCTGTTTGCAAAATGAGTTATCTGACCCCGTTTGCAACATGAGTGATATTATCTTCGCCGGTTGCAACATAACCTATGTTCTGAAGCCCCTTTGCAACATGGACAACATTCTGAAGCTTGGGAAAAGGAGGGAGAAGGAGGGACAGTTTGGGCAGCAAGCTTGGGAACATAAAGGGCACTAGTAGTCGATGGTGCATTGCCGAGGCGATGGCTTGCAGCAGCGGACGGTGATCTGCATCCCTGTCCTTGCAGCCCTTGCAGCGCCAACCTAGTAGAACCGCTGTGAATCTTGGCCCTCGTAGCCCCCTGGCAGTCGCCTTGTGCACCAGCATCATTCACCCCCGCACCTCCCCATCTCGTGCCTCCCGACGCCTTTGCAGCACCGGACCCAATCCTTGCAGCAGTGGGGTGGTTGGGGGCTACCTATGCCCCTATGGAGGAAAGGGATACAAGTAGAATGATCTTTCTAATTAACCAGACTTACAAAGATATAAATTACCAGAAAACTTACAAGGGTTCCTTTCTTCCGGTTGTGTCAAGGAACACCATTTGCTCCATTTCCCCAAAAAGAATGCCGTTTGCTCCACGATACTATTTATATACAGGTCAACCTATCGAGTAAGACTTAGCCAAATCTCAGTCGGTGATGTCAGCATAGTTGTGGTGCAACTCGCGACATGCTGCAAACGACAACGCCAAACGCTGCGAGACATATGATGCAAGCAACGACGACGGACGCTGCAACCGGTGGGACTTCATGCCGGGACGACATGATGCAACTAGCACCGACGGACTCTGTGACTGATGGGACGACGTGCTAAGCGGTGACGTGCTGCGATAGCTGTTGGACGGTGCTCAGTTTAGCACTAATCTCCGCACTAAGATCCAACAGCGAAGCAGTCGACCGAGACTTAGTCGATTGAGGAGCAAGTTGCCATGTTCTTGATCACAACCTTCGAAATAGGCTAGTCGGTTATACATGGTGCTGACTAAATAGATTTATCGCTCAGCATACATTGCTGACTAAGTAGATTATCGCTCAACCATGTATACACACTACTACTGAAGAACTTCTTCAGATAAGTATAATCTGTTGATACTTATTCCGTCTTGCCACGCCCAACACATTAGTCTGTCATATTCATGATGCCACTATATCAACAAGACATGACCAGGAAGCTGAGAAAAATAGCTATTTCTGAATCTTTACTTGAGATCCGCACATTAAGTACGTTCGACACGACCAAACAAGCAAATAAACATAAAAGACGCAGAGACAGAATCGCAGTGCAAAGCCAACTACAGGCACATTCGTAAACGCACATACGAGCATAAGCATTTGGCAAATGTCAATATAGGGCGGACGTGCAATCTAGCTACTCCATCTTGGAGGCACCAATAACGGCGACCTTCGCTTCAATGCAGCATTTCGTTTTCACGAGATAACCATTTGAACAGTCCTTGAAATCTTCCAGCAATATGAACTTGTCCCATCCCCAACTAGTAGCATTCTTTGAGAACTCGCACCGGCCTATCATTTTCCAAAACAAAATACGTAGATAAATAAAGGTGTCAATCAGTAAATGTGATGATGATAATTTCGCATCTGAACTCCGGTCCAGAGTGCAAAAATTTCTGCTAAAGAGCGAACCTTTTTGTCCATTGTCCTTGCCACTTCCCTGGCTTTTGATGCGTATGTCCAATTCTACCAGGTTCGCGGAGTTCTCATGGAGTATATCCGTCACCTTCATGGTCAGGAACACGGAGATAAAGTTTCCATTCTTATCGAATCCAGATGGATGGATGGAGATGAACCTGAAAATTAGGGAGCATCGCATAGTTTAGTACATCATTGATAAGAAGAGGTGGAACTCCAAGGGTCTTTATTTTTACTTATAAAAAGTGAAATATGACAAGTCTTTATGTTCAAATATGAATTTAGTAAATTCTGTATAAATCCAGTAATTAAGTGGTAACACTATGAGTCATGCTAAGCACTGCAAATTGAAGATGGTAAGTAAGTATCACCATTTGTGTCCATGGAGCTCAAAATCTGGAGAGTGGCTCGGGCTTTTCAGCGCAAAGAAGTCGTCGATGTCCCAGGTGTAGACTTCTGGAATACTGGAGATTTTGTTTACCTTCTTCTGAACAAACAGCTTCTCTGTCGCATCATTAGTTTGAGCAGCAGTAACTTTGATAAACTCGACACCGAAAGCACAGCTGTTTTCGACGAGGAATCCAGAGGACTTTTCCTTCAGTGTGGCGAGGGGGATCATGCATGATGTCCCAGAGCTTGTGCTTGTAGTCTGAAAATTGTGGCACACTGCAAACAAAATATTCAGTTGTAATGTCTGTCGCGAAGCAGGTTATAAGTTACACCATCAATCTAGTATCCGGCTAGCTAGGAAGGTCAAAGAACCTGTTTTTTTTCAGAAATAATGGGTACCTTGAGGTTGTTCATGGTGCTTTCCATATAACTGGTCATATATAAAGAACTTGTAAGTTGCCTCCACGACCGTGTCGGATCTCACGGATGCTGGCGACAGCTGAAGCCGAAGAGAAACATATTCATTTTGGTCGCCACTCTTGGTGTCCCTTGGGTTCAGTCTCAAGTACCTGCGAATCAAGTCAAGTGAAAGGTCACCTTAGAAAAGAAAAATAGTCGAGATAAATGAATAGAAGAAACAAGTGAGAACGAATTTTGTTCATGACATGCTATGGGGAACAATAGTAGCATGTTAATTGTACCATCTGAGCCCACTGATTTCAAACACCCTGGAGATTGTCCATCCTTTATCTAAGTCAAGGAGCGAGGAGAAACCATCGATTGTCCACTTGAAGGTTGTCTGCTCCACAGGAGAAGGTGGTGCCTCGACGGCTTTCTGGACCTGTTCCTTCTTTGAATGGCCTGCGACAGCAGCAAATTCTTACACAACCAGTACAATATCAAAAGATTGTTATTTTGGCCAAACATGAGGTGAAAGGAAAGGCAGAGCATCTGCTTTTGCATGGCATAATACATTTATGTAAGACAATTCAATTTTTATCTGAATTTTGCTAATAAAAGGAACATTCTGAATCTTGTTTATAAAATCAACGATCTAGACTAATTCAAGTAAGAAGAAGAAAAGATGCCCAAAAGAAAGAGTTTACAGCCACTAGAAACAGCAATGCTTGCATCAGTATAGTAGCATCAATCAAAATAACACAATACATTATGCATAGCAGGCAGGTCTAATTATTAAGGAGAAGCAAAGAGAAGCTGAAAACAAATCCTTACTGCTGGCGCCAGTAACACACGAGTTCCCCATAGCTCTTGCACTTGCTCTCCCCAGGATTCCTGTGCAATCGAAATCAATCACCAAATCACCATGCCATAAATCAACAACATATAATTGAGACTTAAGAGCATACAGAGCAGTGCACACTAATTTGAAGGAAAATAAACTTGAAAATATTCATGTTTATTTTGGCTGTGTGCATCATGATGATGGGTTCTCCCCTTTTTGAAAAAAAACATGATCATATTCCTAGTGGGTGCAGATCTCAACCAAACAATTACCGAGGAAAAAAGGAAACGACCAAGAGATGCAAAAACTGAAACGAAAAACAGCAGCACTTCGACCACGATAGGTGAAAACCTACATCAAGAGACCCAATAACTTGCGTCAGGAAACCAGAACGATGGCAGTTGTGAACCGTTGTGCAGTGCAGATCTCGACAAAATAATTACCGCGAAATAATGAATGAAGATCAAAGACCTCAAAAAACAAAGAAGACTGAAAACCACAAACCATCCACAAGTCGTGAAAGATGGCAAAGTACACAGCTAATCACAGTAGCGCATTTATATGTCGCAGAGACGAGATGGCGGCGGCCGGCGGAGCATACCTTGGAGACGTAGTGCGTTCCTTGCCCACGTTGGTGTGGTACTGTGGCGCCTTAAACCCTACTACTAAGCAGAGGGTTTTATGGAGGCGCAGGGGTGATGCGATATGGCAAGCTCGACTCTACCGGGTTCGGTTGGTTGCGCAAGGCTGATCCAGTCCCTTTTTTTTTTACCAAAACAGAAAAAGGAAAAAGGCCCCAAAAGTGGAGACGTAAGGCCATACAGGAAGGCATATCCTATTTGGCGCCTCACGAGCCCGCTCCTACTGTTTTTGCAAACGCGCGCTCACTCGCGCACGTCTAGTTGGGCTCGACACATATTTCCTTTTCTTTTCTGTTGTTATTAAAACCAAAAAACTGCATTAAGAGTATCTCCAACGCGCCGACCCAAACGGACACCTATGTCCGCTTTCGTGTTTGAATCGACGCATGCGCCCAACGCTTGCCGACCCATTTTATAGGTCGCGCGAAAAAAATAGAACACACATATTTAGAAAATAAAAAAACATTAATTAAACATTAATGCCGGCCACAAAGGCCGGCTAGAGTCCACGCGTCCATATTTACATTAACTAAATTTACGAAGCGGCGCGCTGCCATAGGCATCCTCGTCGTCGTCGTCGGGGCCGGTAAGGCCGATCAACATCGGCGCCGGGCGAGCCCAAGGGAACGCCATCTCCCAGGCTGTGGTGACGTCCTCCGCCGCCGGCTGGGGTGCCCCGCCCCGGGCACGGCGCTCCTCTTCCTCGGCCTCGCGGCGCTCCTCCTCGGCGCCGCGCTCCAGCTGCTCGAGGTACTCATCCTTGCGGCGCTCCTCGGGCAGCCGGCGCTGGTGCCATTGCTCGAGGTAGGCGCGCTCCTGCGTCTCCCTCGCCCTCATCCAGTCCAGTGGTGCGTTGACCCACTCGCGCACCATCCCGACCCAGGAGTAGCGCTCGATGGGGGTCGGCTCCGGCTCGGCCTTCACCGGGGACGGCGAGGCCAGCGGCGGCACGCTATAGTCACCGGCCGCGGACAACGCCATGACCTCCGCCATGCGCGCGTGGTAATCCGCCTCCTCCCTGCGCCGCTCCTCCTCCTCGCTCTTCCGGAGGACAGACACCGAGAAGGCGCGCGAGACGCCCGCTTCGCGTTCGTGCCGATGCATTTCTGTCGCAAATGGGTCCGTGTGGACGCGTTTTGCGAATGAGTCAGCGCGTTGGGCCTTCACTTTTGTCCGCACCGATCCAAACGGACTACGGCGGACAAAATGGGTACGTGCGATTGGAGTTGCTCTTACCAGCCCCACCATCCTCACCATATGTGCTCACTTATATATTCTTCATTCTTTTCTTCTTACATGTTTTCTTTTTTCTATTTATTTTTTATTTTTTCTTATTTTATTCGGAATGGGTGTGTTCAGTTTTTATCCCTTTTCCTTTTTTTTGGTAAATTGAATGATTTTTTTAAAAATATATTTTTTTCAAAATCTATGAAACTTTTTTTTCAAATTGATAAACTTTTTTCAAAATCGATGAATTTTTTTTAAATTAAAGAATTTTTTTCAAATTTGATGAACTTTTTTCAACTTTGATGAACTTCTTAAAATTCAATTTTTTTTCAAATTCGATGAACTTTTTATCAAAATTCATGAACTTTCCTAAAATCCGATGAACTTTTTTTTTTCCAAATTCTTGATTTTTTCTCATATTGACGAACTTTTTTCACTTTGTACGAACCTTTTCAAATTTATAAACTTTCTGGAAGTTCACTTTTATTTTATTATGAAATCTTTTTTATTTTCTAATTTATATCATAAAATAATACGCGTAACAAGCTGGCTATGTATTACTCCTACATGCTTATGTTGTGTTAAAAGAATGGTCTAATAGAGTATTTTCCATATAGTGGACAACAAAGGGCCTTCGGCCTAGTGGTTATTGCCTAAAAGGTTTTAAGTTAGAATTATGTTTGTTTTTTAAAACGCTTCAGAAACACTAGCCTCTTCGCGGTCCCTGAGGGCCCGCTCGCGGCACATAAGTGTGTCCGCCAGCCGGTCTATGGCTTGATGGGCGCCACAGATGAAATCTTCGCTGGTCAATATTGGGGAGCCGTCGTCGGCATTCCCGGGCCAGTCCCCGCATAGTCTCCGTCGAGGAGTCTCGCCTTGGAGGGGGAGCCCCTATTCCCGAGGGAAGAAAGAGGGCGCTCCACGTGCGCAGCTTCCTCCACGTCGTGCACAACCTCTCCTCGGAGGTGACCACATCAGGCTATGTTCGGTTACGCCCTTCCCCGCGTGGTTTTGGGCCCAAACCACGGGGATCCAGGCGGATCGGCCCCACTAGGAAATAATCTTCGCGTTTTCGATTTGACGCATTCGGTTAAGCCTCGAGCGGATCTTTCCCCCGTCAAAACCTCTCAAAACCGCGAGGAAAAAATCAGCTCCAGCCCACCCGTGGAAAAAATCCGCCTCTCTCTCTCGTAGTACGTAGGTCTCTCGTTGACGCGACCGAAGCGGGGGCGTGGGCTTAACCGAATGGAAGAAAGAAGCCCCGATCATCTTTGTGGCGGGGAGTCAACCCCCACAGTGGTCAGGTGCTGACACCCAATACCGGCAGGGATTAGTTCCACTAGGGGAACTAATCTATTGTAACCGAACAAGGCCTCAAGGGACCCCGGCGAGGGGGTATCATTCGGAGGCTGGCCTCCCGTGGGGTCGTCCTACATGTCTGAAGCACCAGCAGGGGCGTTCGATCTGGCTCGTACCAAGATGGTGTCTTCGGGCGAAGGCGTGCCGGGTACATCCGCTCCATGTGCTGAAACGGCCTCCGCGGCGATCAAGGGAATCGAGGCAGCGTCCGGCAGGACCTCCTGGTCGACGCCAGAACGAGGAGGAACAGGAGCAAGGACTGCTCGGTCTACGCCCGTTTCTCCAATAATGACGCTACGAGGTGGGATGCTGGCGGCCGCGTGACTTTCCCCCGCGTCTGGCCGGGGGATAACGGCCTCGCGGGTGGATCGCTTCGCCTGGCATGGTCTCATGGCAGGAGACCTAAAACGTGAAACCATAAGTCTAAAAAATCACGGGAATTATCCCCCGTATAATAAGAAGAGGTAGGAGAGCGTTGCAAGCACTTACTCATCAGAGGCATGCCACGTTTTCCTTAACCTCCCTCCCATGAAGATAATCATCGAAGGACTAACTGCCCGGCGTCCCGTTCCCCTATTCGGGGGATGGGAAGGGGATGATCCGCCCACAATGAGTCTTGGTCCGCGGGACCTCCCGTCCCCCTCAAGAAGCCCTGGAGGTGTCACTGTCTTCGGATCGTCGTCCGGTTCACTAAAAATGGGGAAAGAAGTGACGATCAGGAAATGGACGTACAGACCAAAGGAAGTAAAAGACAAGCAAAACTGACCCGTCAAGACCGATAATATGAGTTTGACGATGCCGTCTCTTGGGACCCTTGGGGATAGGCCTATCCTCTTCCCTGGGGCATCGCCGCCTCGCGCCCGGGAGGATTATGTCAGGTTCTGACCGTGCGAAGGGAGAACAACCGCGTGTATGATGGAGCACCGCCCGATCTCCGCCGCCTCTGCCGTCACCTGAATCAGAGTCAGATGCTTACCCCGACCATGGAAACAGATTCGGGTGTTCGGGGTCGAGTAGGTCCTCCGGGATGATGCCCCATCGGTCACATGCCGACCAAGATCGAATCGCGCTCGTTGTCGTCATAAAGGGAGCAGACGGATTCCAGAAGGGTGATCATGCCCTCGAGTTCAACAAGCTCCCTGAGGATGGCAGCAATTGTGTCGTGGTCCATCCTGGAACAGTGAAGACATTGAGGATCTGAAGGACCGCTGAATCGCCACATCGGCTGGCCCCTCGCCTGCAAGGGGGCCAGGCGGTGGCGCAAAAAGTTGAGCGCCACCATATGGCAGTGAAGCCCGAGCTCTGACAAGCGCCGAATGCGATCCAACACTGGAAGCCAGGCTCTATCGACCACCGGAGCCCTCCTCCATCCTTTATGCTCGATTGCGCGGGCCATGGCTTCTTGCAGAAGCACCCAGTATCCCGGAGGCCGGTGAGCACCCACCTTTGACGCCAGTTCGCCGAGACAGAGTGCAGTCCAAGCTCTGGATACCCAAGGTTTTTCACTCTGTCCGCTAGGATGAAAGACACGCATCCAAAGACCTGATCCCCAGGGGACATGTGCATCGAGAAGAAATGGCGGAAAAGCTGCAGCGATGAAATCATCCCCACAAATGCTTCGCACAAATGGGCGAATAAGGCTAGAGTCAAGACTGCATTTGGGCAGGGATGGAGCAAATGAATTTGGTAGTGCTCTAGAACGGCGCGAAGAAGGCAGAAAATAGGGGGACCAACCCCGCAGCGAGGAAGATGACGAAGATGGGTGTGTCAATGACATCGGATTCCGCCGGCCACCTTGAGTCGGGTCCCCCCCCCCACTCGTTGCTCTCCTCGCTGACGAGGTGGCGGACCTTATCGAGCCCCTTGGCATTCATAATCCTCATACGTGGCAAAGCCTGCGGGGGTGGGTTCTGACGGTGTGGCCCCTCGCTTCGTCCTCTCTTTGCCGACGCGTTTTTTCTCCGCAGCGCCATGATACGGTGAGGAGGCGTTTGCTTTGGGAAGGAGAGATGAGGCATGGGCTCCGTCATCTATTGACTCTTCGAACTTATGTTCAGCGGGGGCGGGGGCTGAAATTGCTTGCCAATCGAGAAACCATTGTTTTTTGTCCGCTCATCCCAGTTGGGGGAATCATGGAACAAGAATCGAGAAGACGCCAGCACATGATGACAGTTTGGCTAACATCTTCATGATGGCATGTGAAACTAAGATATTGAGAAGGCGTATTGCTGCATTGAAGGCCGACGACACGTGTTGGACCCTCTCCGGTCCGCGGCCCCATTGCTCCTCCTTCGTATATCACGGAGGTTGCGATCGAAGAGTGGGTCAGGGGCTACTGTTGTACCCGTGGATTATGGGGTATCCAGGATCGGACGACCGAGACGATCGACGGCACCATGGAGAAGCAAGGAGTAAATACGGTGATGGAAGGAGTTCTTCGAGACAATTTGGGGATTTCTCCCTACCGGACGAGCCTCCCAGGAAGCCATCCCGGGAACCTCACATGAGATGGGTGAAGGGGTTTTGCCTGGCGGTACAAAGGTGGACTGCACCTACGGACGAAGCATGGAGCGGAAGCAATGAGGTTTGACTTTAGGCGACCTACCGATGACGTCCCGTCTTTGGGTGGTCATCAACAGTGTTGCGGGACAACCCACTTGAGCACGCCATAAGATGGCTTTGTAGCAGGCTACGGGTGCTAGGGGGTACCTTCTGTGATTCTCTCCCTTCACCTCAAACCGCCTTCCGCCCTCGCCCGCGTTGTATAAATAAGGGAGGATTGGGACCTTGAAACCTTACGATTACTGGACGTGTTCAGTCCCTGGCCAAACTCTCAAAGGGTTGTTGCTCCCAACTCATATGTAGGTTCTTAGAGGCCGACAGCGCACACTGCTAAATTTAATTTACCGGTGATGTTTCCTGTGTTGAGACGCTCGTAAAGTTACATGGACGACAAGGCTGTAGCGTGCTAAGTACTAGCAGCATTTGATAAATCTAAACGCTGTCAATACTCAGATCTCAACGATGTTTGAGTTGTATGCAGTTGATAGTTTGGAAAAAAATTGTAGCCGCGTTCTATTTTTCTGACACGTACCCAGTAGCGAAATCCTACAAGGTTTTTTTCTAGTGATAGGAGTAATATGGCTCCCCTAAGACTCATAACATGAATATGAATTAATCTGAATATATTTCCTTGTGCACTTTTTTGTGAGTGCATTGCACATGAGAAATTAGTAGTTGTATTACAATGGAGCAAAACTTGTTCATTTAACTTAAGTGTTATCATTCCCGTAACATTTTCCATTAACTAAAACCCAAATACATGCAAACATATCCTTTAAACTAAGTTCTAAAGGCCCTCAGTTAAATTGTTTCTGTTGGGGAACATAGCATGCATTTTCAAAAAAATTCCTATGATCACGCAAGATCTATCTAGGAGATTTATAGCAACCAGAGGGGGAGAGTGTGTCCACGTACCCTCATAGACCAAAAGCGGAAGCGTTAGTTTAACGCGGTTGATGTAGTCGAACGTCTTCGCGATCCAACCGATCAAGTACCGAACGTACGGCACCTCCGAGTTCAGCACATGTTCAGCTCGATGACGTCCCTCGAACTCTTGATAAAGTGTCGAGGGAGAGTTTCGTCAGCACGACGGCGTGGTGACGGTGATGTTGATGTGATCCGCGCAGGGCTTCACCTAAGCACTACGACAATATGACCAGAGGAGTAAACGGTGAAGGGGGGCACCGCACACGGCTAAGAAACAATTGATGTTCTTTGGGGTGCCCCCTGCCCCCGTATATAAAGGAGGAGAGGGGAGGAGGCAGGCCCTAGGGGGCGCGCCAAGTGGGGGGAAACCCACTAGGACTCCTAATCCTAGTCGGCCCCCCTTCCTTCTTTCGGAGGGGGAAAGGGGGAAGGAGAGGGAGAGGGAGAAGGAAAGGGGGGACACGCCCCTCCCCTTGTCCAATTCGGACTGCCCATGGGGGGCGCATGCCACCCCTTGTGGGCTGCCCTCTCTCTCCCCTTATGGCCCATGTGGCCCATTACTTTCCCCGGGGGGTTCCGGTAACCCCTCGGTACTCCGATAAATATCCGAAACACTCCGAAACCATTCCGGTGTCCGAATACTATCGTCCAATATATCAATCTTTACCTCTCAACCATTTCAAGAATCCTCGTCATCTCCGTGATCTCATCCGGGACTCTGAACAATCTTCGGTCACCAAAACACATAACTCATAATACAAATCGTCATCGAACGTTAAGCGTGTGGACCCTACGGGTTCGAGAACTATGTAGACATGACCGAGACACATCTCCGATTAATAACCAACAGCGGAACCTGGATGCTCATATTGGTTCCTACATATTCTACGAAGATCTTTATCGGTCAAACCGCAATGACAACATACGTCATTCCCTTTGTCATCGGTATGTTACTTGCCCGAGATTCGATCGTCGATGTCCTCATACCTAGTTCAATCTTGTTACCGACAAGTATCTTTACTCGTTCCTTAATGCATCATCCCGCAACTAACTCATTAGTCACCTTGCTTGCAAGGCTTATCATGATGTGCATTAACGAGAGGGCCCAGAGATACCTCTCCGTTACTCGGAGTGACAAATCCTAATCTCGATCTATGCCAACCCAACAGACACCTTCGGAGACACCTGTAGAGCATCTTTATAATCACCCAGTTACATTGTGAAGTTTGATAGCACACAAGGTGTTCCTCTGGTATTTAGGAGTTGCATAATCTCATAGTCAAAGGAATATGTATAAGTCATGAAGAAAGCAATAGCAATAAAACTTAACGATCATTATGCTAAGCTAACGGATGGGTCTTGTCCATCACATCATTCTCCTAATGATGTGACCTCATTCATCAAATGACAACACATGTCTATGGTCAGGAAACTTAACCATCTTTGATTAACGAGCTAGTCAAGTAGAGGCATACTAGGGACACTTTGTTTTGTCTATGTATTCACACATGCAACAAGTTTCCGGTCAATACAATTCTAGCATGAATACTAAACATTTATCATGATATAAGGAAATATAAATAACAACTTTATTATTGACTCTAGGGCATATTTCCTTCAGTTTCTTAATATTTAGATTTGCCCTTTCTTAAGTAATTCCTAGCTAGATACACATTTACTTTCTTAATCACTTTATTTATTATTGACTTTTAAATGCTTCTCATTATTTTGTCATTTATATCTAGATTACCCCTTTACTAAATTGATTCCATGTATATGTTGTGTATTCTTTGTACTAGATTTGCTTTCAAATGATCCTCATTTATTTGTCTACTAAAGCGAATATTTGCCTTCAATATTTTCCATTGAATGAACTCATTTATTCGCTACATTCATCGTATAAGATTAGCTTTTAAATGTGGCACATTTATTTTTCTCATGATATTTGCACCCTCCTTAGCTACTCCTACATACACATTGGGATGCTTTACACTATTTAAAGAGGGGCAAAAGGGCCTCAGTGGAAAGCAAACAAGCACAAAAAATTGTTTCCTTCTTGACATCTAAATGGAGAATTGTCTTCAACATATTGTGTTGTATGTGCTACTTCTCGCTAATGTAATTACAGGAAAATCTTCCCCTACAGAGGTATGTGTTATACTTTACTCCCATTATTTAGGTCGAGACATATTCAATATTGCAATAATCACGATTTACATTCTTCATAAGTTGACTTTTCTTCCTTTTTATAATTTGAAGCAAGGAAACTCATCAATGCCATGGCCCTCTGTTCTTCGTCCAATGATTTTCCATACTAGTGAAAATCTTGCCTCGGATTAAAATTCAGTAATCTCTTATGTGAGTTCCATGTGTCTATTGTATTTATTTACTTCAATTATTAATTTCACAAACATAACTTAATATGCATCCCTGACCCTTAGACTATGTTTGATAGATCACGAGTCATGTGTGGACTCCTCGAGGTGGTGCTGAGAACTATTATGGCATTGAGGCTACAATTGATGTATATGGATTTAATTTACAACCCGGCCAATTAAGTGCAGCTGGAATTTGGATTCTGAACAAAGGAGATGGAAAACCATCTTCAGCTAGTGGATTTCAAGTTGGATGGAGTGTAAGTTACATCTAGGCTGGAGAGCCACAAGTTGATTGGACTGATTTAATTTATTAATCATTAAACAACTAAGGAAATAAAAGGAACTATTGTAATATGCTCTTTGTACTCCATAGAACCCAATCAATAATTTATTGTAGAACATTTTAGTTAGGACTATTTTGTTTCTCAAGCAATGATGTTATATGTGTATGTAAACTTTCTCGCCAAAATAAAGGACACAAACAAATCTAATGTGCAAATTTTTCTAAATAATATAAAATATTGTGAAAAATCATCACAAAAAGAGCAGTTGCGTATTGAAAAAATAATTATACTATGCGAATTCAAATAGACATGGCATGATTTAAAGAAGTTTGTGCATTGTAAATATATCACTACATAAGACTACCATATTTTGCGCATCAATGTGAACACTAGTGAATTTTATGCAGATTTTCCGAGGTTCTACAAAGATTCACATACCCATTTCTACACATCTTGGACTGTAAGTTTCATTCAGTGAACTCTTTAATGTATAGTAATAATAGTTTGTGCTGAAGATATACATTTAGGAGTGATTACCTCAAAGTGTTCATTGCACTACTATACATTCACGAACTATATGTGTCATTGGTATGGAAATAGCAGAAGAATGGGCTATCTTGTCATTAGTTTTTGTGATGTAAAGTTAGCAAGGTGTGTAGTAGGGCCTTATTTGGAGGCCATCCTACACCAATAAAAGGTTCACACATTGATGCCTTTTGAATAGGTTTGGTGCATCCTTGGATCCGAACTTAATATCGTGTTGCGAATGCAATAAATGGAAGTGTCTAGAATAGCCAATGGGATAAAATATAAGGCCTCCTTGATCCTCCCTTAGATGAGAGAAATGCTTGATTGGTGACTCGGTTCGAAGACAAGTCTACCTCTAAGCTCCCTACACTCAAAATGATCCGAGTCTTTCAAGGTCTCTCGGGTCTGTCTCAACACTTCGAGCTGTAAAGGGCTCTATGGACTACATCTACCCCTAAGCTCTAGTGAAGTGTGTATGGTTACATGCTTCACGGAGGGCTTACAAAGTTTATGGGTGGCTGACAAATGGCCAAGGCTACCTATTGTGGTGGTCGATAGGTAGAAGGGATACAATTGTAAATTTTGTCTACTAGTCTGTGGTAAAATAGGGAAGAGGCGTGGAGTATGTTCCATGCTGGACTAGTCCACATATCCCTCCACTTAAAGGTTCTACTCTACTTGCTCTTCACATTGAGAATATTTCTTCTAGCTATTGTTTCCTACTTTTGATTTGTTGGCCAAGACTAGTTTCTTAGACTTTTGTTGACTACTTGAGTTCAAAAATTCGCCATCATACCATGTAGGACTATGTGGGACCCATAAGTAGGATTAGCTATTCCGTCAACAATATGTATGCCTCTTTCATTGTAAAATGAATTCACATACTAAAGTGATCTTTATCACATCCAAAAACTTTAGGTACAATGCCTTCTTTTGGCCCTGAAATATTAGGAAAAGCTCCTACTACATATTTAAAAAGCGAGGTCTTCACCTTTGGTCAGTACCACTAAAAGGTTGAAAGCAAACAAAGTGTCTAACCAAGGGAGTATAGAAAGGAAAAAATGAACGGTTTAAAGGCACACTTAACCTTAAGGAAATTAGGGATATGTCTCATTGGAAACATAGTAGCCAAGACTGGGTACTACTTCCCCCCTAGAAACATGACTGTGGATTTTTTTCAAAATAATTAATGCATAGTTTTATGAAAATCATAAATGTTACACCCTCCGTTCCAGAATACTTATCATGGTGAACTAAACCAATAAGAATTATGAAATGGAGGGCGTAATGTATACCAAAAAAGTATGCAAGACTCAAAAGATTGTAACATGTTTTCTATATTGCTATGACAGAGTGGTGGATCGCCCGCGAAGGGTTGTAGTGACATGATTTGTCCTGGCTTTCAAAAGACATCATCGAGTATAGCTCCGGGAAGTATCATTAATCCAGTTTCAGATATCCGGGGCCGAAAATCATACATTACAATAAGAGTTTTCAAGGTAAACATGTTGCCCAAATTCTACCTAGATTATTTATCCTCTTGCATTTATTTTGGGTATGGGGAGCAGTGCATTTACTTTGGTGTTTTTATATTTATATTAAGGTGTTCAAATGAGTTGGAAACTAGAACTAGCCGGAATCAAACTGTTGTGGACATTGTTGAGTCCTGCACCAACCCTGTGAACTCAGCAATGTTCAAAATCTCGCATAAAGCTTTTGTTAATTGTACTTGTTGGACCGACCTGTAATGACATACAAGAAATTCTTATCATTGTATATTGGCTCATGGTTGGTAGGGTGGGATGCAACATATTTTTGGAGAATGGCATGCATGTTATGTAGTAAAAATCTGTTCCTGACTACGACTCACACAAATTTTAGGTTGTCACTCCATAAAGTTACAAATCCACTACGGCTGGCAATGCACGACTTAATTAGCCCTTGTGACAGCAACTTTATGTCTATTAGTCACCATAACTTCTAATAATAATTATGTTGCTTACAACTAGGCCCAGTCTGTCAGACTCCATCAACTGAAATGAATATTGATTGATTAAAGCATACGTAGTTTTGTGATATGACTATCCAAATATGTAATGCCTTCATAAATTCTCTTATAAGTGTGATTTTGATAAGTTTATCAAACTGAATGCTCTCAAGAATGTTTTAAATAGTTGTTATTTATGTTTCCAGGATAAATCTTCTGGTGACTGGCACGTCCATTATGGATTAAACGGTGGTATCAAACCAGTTGGCTATTTTCCCAAATCCTTGATTCCAGGACTTATTGATAGGAAAGTTGAGATTAGTTTTGGAGGCTATGTGTCTCACCAAAAGCCACAACCGAGTCCTCCGATGGGAAGTGGCTACGCTCCAGCCAGTGGCAATGCTGCGTCCTTCAAAAATATCAAACTAATTGATGCCAATGGCAATGCTCATCTTGTGAACACAAATCTTCCATTTCGTGTGGACCCCAAAAGATGCTATCCTATATCTTACATTGATTCAGCCAGGTTCTTTTACGGGGGATCTGGATGTGCTGATTAAATCTGGATGTCCCGTATATGTACTTGAATTTCTAATAAAATAAGAAATGATTGTTCATTGATGCCTTCAATTGATAAGGACAATTTGGCGGGTACCTTGCAATATTATGTTGCCGCACATGATTTTATTTTACTAATAGGACATCACCACAGGTAACTAGGTATTACTAGACACGGTATTGTCCAAGCTTGAGCCCCCAGGGTTGAGTAAGAGACAAGACCATATCTCGAGAAAGAGCACAATGGTGGATACGAGGTGAGAATCTAACAAGTGGTTGGATATTTGATGGTCGTGGTGGATGAATTAGGCAACCTACTGTAGAAGTTTCGAGATTCTCTTTCCCAGTTATATATTGTGCAATATGCAGAGCTTGTACAACCTACCGTCTTATAGGCAAAAAATAACTCTTCTTTATAGAACTTAGATAAAAAGAGATTCAAAGAGGATTAAAGTGCAAGTATAAATGCCTTACAAACTTCTTTTTTGAGAGCATGCAAATCGTATGCCTTAACTTTATAGAAGTCAGAAGGTAAAATACAAAAAAACCAGTATGTTCCCACAATAGGTTGGTGAGTAGCGAACACCACCAGATGGCGAGACACAAACAACCAGGAGAAAGTCATCATCTTGGAGTCACCCATGACGGCATACATAGAGCCCTTGGCGAAAACTCTAGTACCATGGTGAACACCAGTGGAACATAAACAAGGATGTCATCACGCGTAGGCAGAACACATGTGAGACACTAAGGACTGGAGACATCCCTTGCCGATTTGTAGATGGGGTGCAAAGCGTGGATCAATCTCAAGGGGAGAAGTGTAGAGAGGACATCGAGGTTCGGGCCGCATGGCTGCATAACACCCTACTCCTGCTTTTATGTAGTTGATTTGGTGGATAGAGAGCTTCAAGTCCTTTTGGGAACGGAAAGTGTAGTGTTGCTCCTATCTAAGTTCTACCAAGTGTCCAACCTTATCCTGAAGTGGATCTGGTCTAGTGTTTATCCCCTGCCTCCCATAGCTCGGTTCTCCTTTTATATTGCAAGGGACACCACAGTTGTTACGGAGGAGGGCAACTACCACAGAGAGGTAGGTAAGTTCATTAAATTCTTGATGAAGTGTTGCCGTCTTCTGGTCTCTAAGAATGAACACACATCTTGTCTCCACCGCCCATGGTGTTTACCTGGCGCAGATGTGACACTCCTCCTCATAGGTGCAGACCATGTGGAAATATTATCAGGGTGATTCATCCCTTGTATCGCTGTCATTCCATTGGCACGCCTGCACACCCACTGCACATCGTAAAAGGTCTGCTTATGTAGGACTAACACGCCACCCGGGGGGGGGGGGTTGCGGTGGCTGGCTGTCTTCACTTAACGGATGTGGGCCAGGTGGAATGGTCATTGTCGGGTGTGCTTGTTCCCAGAAGTCGGGTGTCCTGGAGTTGTTCCTTCCAGTACTTAGTTGCTGGCTTGGAGAAGAGTGTAGCAGATCTAGACAAAGATCTGCATGGCACAACGGAGCCTGGGCTCCTTCTTGTTGTTGCTTGTTGATGATCTTGACAAAGATTTGCATGCTACCACAGAATTGTGGTTGAAGGCTTATTGCCGGAGTGTTTCTTCATCTGTACTGCCTCGGATGGGAGGCGACTGTGGCCTGTGCATAATTGGTTTCGTGAACCCAACGGTCATGGTACCGACAGAAGGTTCCAGGCCTGGGCCGGATGTGTACCTCACACAAGGTCAGTGTCGCGAGCCCCCTCATCTGGTCAAGTCAGTTGCATAAGATAAAATGAACTGCAGTGAGTGGAAAAAAATCCCTCGAGCTACCTGTTCAAATGCCAGTAGATGGTTAGGCTTGAATCCTCCTGTCCATAAATGCAATGGGATTTGATGGCATATTGGGGTAGTTTGCAATGCATGGCGCCCTTTTCACATCAGCGACAGGAATCAAATCTACCGCTTCAGTTTTTGACGACGTGTCGGTCCGTGCATGTGGCCAGTTCACTCTTGACCCCCTTTAGTTCTTGCGCCGACGAGAGAAGTCATGATGCCGCTTTCCATTTATTCCCAAGACAGATGAGACAGGGCACCGCTTGAGTTCATCTTGGGAACCATAGGTGCACTGGTATGACCGATGATCCTCACGATCGAGGAGTCGATCTACCAGGTCCTTCGGCTTATAAACACCGAGAAGGGACATACTGCTCCTCCTCTTCCTTCAGTTCTTCCCCCTCCCTCCTCCTTCATCTCCTCATGGCAACTCAAGAAGTTGCAGAGTTTGAGGTGAAGCTCCTCGCAGAGGAGGTCCAGGCCCAAAGGGTGAATCTCCAGGCCAATGACACAAAGCTCAAAAACCTAAAGGAGAGGATGAGGATGGAGCTCCATGTTGAATATATTGTGTGCATGTATATTGTGTCTTGGACCCACCTCATAGTTCTCGTGTATAGTTTTGGTTGTGGCCCCATCCTGTACATCATATATGCGTGCCCAGTGCACCGATCAATGTAATTGTGTTTCACGGCCTATTCTTAGTCTTCTACATGGTATCTATTGCAAGTCGGTCCTAACCCTAGCCGTCTCCACCACCGCGCCTCCACCGTGCCGCCGCTTCCTCCACTCGCCGCCGCCGCTCCCGGTTCCCTCCGGCCGCCGCTGCCCTCCCCACCCGAAGCCGCCGCCGCCAGCATTCGCCGCCGCTCCTTCCTCTCCCACTTCCACACCCACTCCCCACCACCCACTCCCGCCACCACTCCCCACCCACGCCGCCCCACCCCTAGCTGCGCCGCCACCAACGCACACCGCCCCACCGTAGCCGCGCCGCCCCCACCTCCTACTAGCCGCACCATGAGTTCCTCCTCCTCCACCGTCTCCAACCCCTTTGTCGGTCCAGATGTCACCCTCGTTCGCGATCTGAACATCCACGAGCATGTTCCGATGGTTCTTGATCAATCCACCACGTCCTACTCCGCTTGGAAGCGGTATTTCTCCTTGGTGTTTCGCGAGTACTTGCTCCACAACCATGTCGATGGCACCGTGGACTCCAACCTCATGATCCACTACAAGGAGAGATGATCCTCGACTGCACCATCATCCGCTGGTTCTACCTCACTATCTCCAAGGAACTCTTTGATACGTCCATTTTGCATCATGTTTTCCTACTATTATTTATGATGTTTTTATGCATAATAATGCTTTTTGGAGTAATTCTAATGCCTTTTCTCCCATAATATGCAAGGTACACACAAAGAGGGAGAACTTCGGCAGCTGGAAATCTGGACCTGGAAAAGCTATGGGAGGCCACCTATTCTGAACAACTCCAAACAAGATGAAACTTCACAGAGATTTTTTATGGAATACTTGAAGAATATTGGAGCAAATAAGTACCAGAGAGGGCCCATCAGGTGGGCACAACCCACGTGGTCGCGCCCTGGTGGATTGTGCTCACCCAGGCCCACCTCCGGTGCCCATGTTTTGGTATATAAGTCATTTTGACCTAGAAAAAAATAAGGAGAGGACTTTCGGGACAGAGCGCCGCCGTCTCGAGGAGGAACTTGGGCAGGAGCACTTTTTCCCTCTGGCGGAGCAATTCCACCAGGGGAACTTCCCTCCCGGAGGGGGAAATCATCGTCATCATCATCACCAACAACTCTCCCATCTTGGGGAGGGCAATCTCCATCAACATCTTCAACAACACCATCTCCTCTCAAACCCTAGTTCATCTCTTGTGTTCAATCTTTATACCGGAACTATAGATTGGTGCTTGTGGGTGACTAGTAGTGTTGATTACATCTTGTAGTTGATTACTATATGGTTTATTTGGTGGAAAATTATATGTTCAGATCCAATATGCTATTTAATACCCCTATGATCTTGAGCATGATTATCATTTGTGTCGGAGTAAATGGCCACGGGTAGCCTAACCGACTCGCCCTGGCTCTTCAAAAATTACCAGGCCAATCGAGCCTTCAAGCATCCAGAGCACAGGGCCGCCTTCCCCTAGCCGGCTATCACCTAGGCCGACTAGCAGAAGGCGACCTGGCCTCAAAAACCTTCCCGAAGAGAACTACAAGATGGCCGACTCCAGGAAGCCGGCCCCAAGAGGACCGACTCCCAGAAGCCGGCCATGAAGAAGTCCGACTCCCAGAAGCCGGCCAAGACTGCACCCTCAAGGGCTACACCCACATAATGGTGATGAGACGGGGCGTGGCTACAGTACAACCTGCCACCCCCCGAATCCCGGAGCACGTGTGGCCACAGTACGCCGTACGGGTCGGCCATCCCCTGTCCGGCGCAGCACTGTTGCCATGTTGACCATGACACCACCCACGACAGGTGCTAGTACGGCCCGCGGGCGGCGGGCCCCTTCAGCCAGAGAGATGCTCGACGGCGGCCAGGCCTCCCCCAGTCGGCCTGGGGCGTAGCCGGCTCCCAACAGCCGGCTATTCCCCATCCTCGAAGTATGTGCATCATTAAGGAGACAAGACGAGGTAAGGCTACAGTGAGAGCCCGCAAGGCGGCGGCACTGTGGCCATGCTTACCTCGACAAAGCCCTCGTCATCAGAGGCAAGGCTACAGTAACCAGCCACCGACAAGACCCCCAGGCGGTGGGGCCGGCCTATCGGCCATGAGGCCGGCAGCCGGCGGGACCCACGAGTCGGCGGGCCCCAGCGGTCGGCGGAGAAGCCGGCGAATACAAACACTGACGGCTAGGACCCGCGTCCAGCCGGATTACCATTGTACCCCTGGGGGGTAGGCCTATATAAACCCCCCAGGGCAGCCATGCAAAGGATTGATCTGATATAGTTTTAGACACCACGTAGAGAAAAAGGAGAGCTAGCCTTGCCCTTCTTCTTCCTCTAGCCAAACAGCTCAAGGAGCCTCTTGTAGCTACTTGTGTTGATCTAGTGATCATGCGGAGACCCCGCAGAGCAGGATTAGGGGTGTTATCTCCTCGGAGAGCCCCGAACCTGGGTAAGATTCGCTGGCGTGCATGCCTTCGCCTTATCCCGTTTCCAGGCACCGGCGATGTCTTACTGGCTCCCACAATGATAAGCCACCCGTTGGCATATGTCGCACCTACCACCCGACATTTGGCGCCCACCGTGGGGCCAGGTGCACTGTCGTCCAGAGACCTATTCTGGACGAGAACCCTTTTCCTTCCCCGCGAGCGTAGCCAGCCCGCCACGTCCGATGGTGCCTGCCCTGACGCGCTGCAAGGCGTCGACGACGCCTGCGCGGCGAGCTGCCTCGCCGATCTTCTTGGCGAGGCTCGCATCTCTGACGAGCCTGCGTCCGACGCGGGCACAGACTGCCCCGAGAGCCGCCTCATCAGCCTCCTCGACGAGCTCCACGTCTCCAGCGAGCTTGCTGTGGACTTGGAGTCGGTCGGCTCCACCGACCCGATGCTGGTCGACTCCGACACGGCATCACTTGACGCCTTCCCCACCAACATGGTGATCATCGACGACCCTCTCCCTCGAGACGACAGTGGCAGCAGCGCTGTCACTGAGGTATTGGTCATCAGCCACGGCGCCGTCTCCGACGAGAACGCCCACGACGCCCTACAAGCGGCGCTGCGCGACTTGTCCGTCCCCATCCCGGCCGACGCCGACGCCGAGACACTGGAGGCACGCCGCCTCGCCCTCGTCGCGGAAGGCCAGAAGATAGCATCCATGAGACGCCTCACTGAGGCTCACCAGCGCGAAGTCGACCGCTCCGCCTTTCGTACGCCGCCTCCTGGCGTGCCGAGCTGAGCCGGCTTCGTCAAGAAGCGCGACGCAGCCATCGCCAGCATGCTAGGAGCAGATCGCCCAGTCTACGCCACGCCGCTCGAGAACCTGCGTGTCGCCCAGGCGGCCGCAGACGAGCTGAACGGGCTGGGGGCTGACGAGCTCCCCTACATGACTAAGCGCATCCAGCAGCTGATCGACGCTGCCGCAGGGCAGCATGAAGCCAGCGCCCGCGCTGAAAGTCCTCACCCACGCCGAGAGCACGACGCGACATCCCGGACGCCGACTACAGACGGCGCCCGCGCAAGAAAAGACAAGGAGCTGGCTGCTAGCCACAGCCGGACTCGGCTCACCGTCGAGCGCGACGCAGAAGGCCACCCCCGAGCTGTGGAACGACGAGGCGATCCGCCTCCTCCCCTGCCTCGTGGGGAGAGATATCCCACCCCGCCGCCTGTCACGCATCCGACTCTCGGCGGCCGACTAGGCCGCCGCGAGGGAGTCGGCGAGAATGATGCCCGCCACCGGATCGACCGCCTAGCGCGATCCCTGGCGCTAGAAGAAGAAGATGATGTCGGCCCACCTTGCTTTGGCCCCTGCATCCGCGACGAGCCCTTCCCCAAAGGGTTCTCGCTCCCAAGAGACACGCCAAAGTACAACGGCTCCGTGAAGCCGGAAGACTGGTTGATCGACTACTCCACCGCAGTCTGCATAACAAACGGCAACAGGCGCGTTGCCGTGAAGTACGTCCCGCTCATGCTTCAAGGCACGACACGCACTTGGCTGAACAGCCTCAAGCCCTACAGTATCAACAGCTGGCTAGACTTCACGGAAGTCTTCGTCCGCAACTTCACCAGCACGTACAAGCGGCCTCCCAAGCCCCGCCAGCTCTCCTTGTGCGTGCAAGGGCCCAGCGAATCGACTCGCGACTACCTCACGCGTAGGGCCGAGCTCCGTAACTCCTGCGAGGGGGTGCACGAGGTTCAAGCCATAGAGTACTTCACCGCCGGGTGCCAAGAGGGCACCCTCCTCAAGCACCGACTCCTCTGCGATGAGCCGACTACCCTCGACGAGCTGCTGATCATAGCAAACAAGTACGCCACTGCCGACTCCTCGATGAAGACCGAGCTTCGAGTGGATGCCTCTGGGAAGGTACTCGCTCCGGCTCCCAAGACGCCGGCTGCCGACTCCAACCAACGCCCTTACCAGAATGACAACAAGCGCAAGGCCCCCATGCCGCCTTCCACCAGTCGGCAAGTAGCCACAGTCGAAGACGAACAAGCAGAAGAGCGGCCCGCTCCCAAGAAGCGGAAGGCCGGCAGGCCGGCTTGGAAGCCGGCTTTCTCCTACGAGCAAACCCTTGATGCTCCCTGCAAGTTTCACAGCGGCGCGAAGCCGTCCAACCACACGACACAGAAGTGCCATTGGCTCACACGGGTCTCCAAAGGCGAGGGGCTGGTGCCGCCTCCACCTGCTGGCCCGCCGCCTCCGGCCCCTCAGCAGCCGGCTGTTCGCCCCGCAGTCGGAGCCATTCAAGATGAGTTCCCAGATGAGAACGCCTCCTACGTCGTCTTCACGAGCCAAATCGAAGATAGGCACAGTCGGCGCCGACAGCGCCAAGAAGTCAACACAGTTGCCTCCAACAACCCAGAGTTCATGCATTGGTCTGAGAAGCCCATCAGCTGGATCCAGGCTGATCACCCAGAGGTGATGCCGTCTTCTGGCTCCTATGCATTGGTGTTGAACGCCACCCTCGCGACAGAAAGGCGAGCTGCCCGTTTCTCCCGTGTGCTGATTGACGGCGGGAGCAGTATCAACATATTGTACCGTGACACCATGGAGAAGCTGAACCTCAAGACGAAGCAACTCATGCCAAGCCGGACTGTTTTCCATGGTATCGTACCTGGCCTGTCCTGTTCCCCAATCGGCAAGATCAAGATGGATGTCCTCTTCGGAGACAAGGATCACTTCCGCCGAGAGGCGATCTGGTTTGAAGTGGTGGATCTAGAGAGCCCTTACCATGCATTGCTTGGCCGACCTGCCCTGGCCAAGTTCATGGCTATGCCCCACTACGCCTACCTCAAGATGAAGGTGCCGAGTTTGAAGGGGATCATCACCATAGCCGGAGACTACAAGAAATCTTCCGAGTGTGCTGCAGCCAGCAGCCGGCTAGCCGAGTCCCTGTTGATTGCTGAAGAGAAGAAGATGCTGGACCGAGTCGTGGCCATGGCCGGCAAGTAGCCGGCCCTGTCCCCCGATCCCAAGGAGTATGACGCTCAAGGCTCCTTCCAGCCAGCCAAGGAAACCAAGAAGATACCGTTGGACCCGGAGAACCCGGAGAGGTTTGCTGTCATTGGGGCAAACCTGGACAGTAAATAGGAAGGCGAGCTCATCGACTTCCTCCGTGAGAATTGGGACATCTTTGCATGGTCCCCAAAGGACATGCCAGGTGTTCCGAAGGATTTCGCCGAGCACAAGCTACACGTTCAAGCAGACGCAAAGCCAGTCAAGCAACCTCTCCGCCGACTGTCGGAGGAGAAGAGAAGGATAGTGGGTGAAGAGATAGCCCGGCTCCTGGCAGCCGGCTTCATTATGGAGGTGTTTTTCCCAGAATGGCTTGCCAACCCGGTCCTAGTGTTGAAGAAGAACAACAAATGGCACATGTGTATAGATTACACTAGCCTCAACAAAGCCTGCCCCAAAGATCCGTTTGCCTTACCTCGAATTGATCAAGTGATAGACTCCACAGCTGGATGCGAGCTGTTGAGTTTCTTGGATGCCTACTCAGGCTACCACCAGATCAAGTTGGATCTAGCCGACCGCCTGAAGACCGCCTTCATCACACCATTCGGAGCTTTCTGCTACCTGACTATGACATTCGGCTTGAGAAATGCCGGTGCCACTTTTCAGCGTTGCATGCAGAAATGCCTCCTCAAGCAACTCGGCAGAAATGCCCACGTCTATGTAGATGATATCGTGGTGAAGACGAAGAAGCGTGACACCCTGCTGGAAGACCTCAGAGAAACATTTGCCAACTTGCGACGGTTCCAGATCAAGCTCAACCTTGAGAAATGTGTGTTCGGAGTACCAGCCGGCCAGCTTCTAGGCTTCTTGGTCTCCGAACGCGGCATTGAGTGCAACCCAGTGAAGATCAAGGCCATTGAGAGAATGGAGATTCCTACCAAGCTGCGAGACGTCCAGAAGTTTACCGGGTGCCTGGCCTCCCTAAACCGCTTCATCAGCCGGCTAGGAGAGAAGGCTCTCCCCCTGTACCGACTCATGAAGAAGTCCACCCACTTCGAGTGGAACGACCAGGCAGATCAAGCTTTCCACGAGTTGAAGAAGATGCTGACCACGCCGCCTGTCCTGGCAGCACCGACTGAGAAAGAGCCCATGCTCCTTTACATTGCCGCGACTAGCCGAGTGGTCAGCACAGTGATTGTGGTCCAACGCCCAGAAGAAGGCCGAGCTCAGTTAGTCCAGAGGCCGGTATATTATTTGAGCGAAGTACTGTCCACCTCGAAGCAAAATTACCCGCACTACCAGAAGATGTGCTATGGAGTATACTTCGCTGCCCAGAAGCTGAAGCCCTACTTTCAAGAGCATCCCATCATGGTCGTATGCACTGCCCCGCTTGCCGAGATCATAGGCAGCCGGGATGCATCCGGCCGGGTGGCTAAGTGGGCCATTGCGCTGGCTCCCTACACAATCTTCTACTAGCCCCGCACCGCCATCAAGTCCCAAGCATTGGCCGACTTCCTTGTCGACTGGGCCGAGACCCAGTACCTACCGCCGACTCCCGACTCCACTCATTGGCGGATGCACTTCGATGGATCCAAGATGCGCACCAGCTTGGGAGCCGGCATCGTCCTCACCTCTCCCAAGGGCGACAAACTCATATACACATTGCAAATTCATTTTGCCGCCTCCAACAATGTGGCCGAGTACGAGGCGCTCATACACGGGCTCCGCCTAGCCAAAGAACTCGGCATACGCCGGATCCTGTGCTATGGCGATTCGGATCTGGTAGTCCAACAATCATCTGGCGACTGGGACGCCAAGGACGCAAACATGGCGAGCTACCGATTCCTCGTCCAGCAAATCAGCGGATACTTTGAAGGGTGCGAGTTCCTCCATGTGCCATGGGCCGACAACGAGCAAGCAGATGCCCTGGCACGGATCGGCTCCACCCGACAAGCTATACCAGCCGGCGTCTCTCTTCAACGCCTCCTCAAACTGTCTGTCAAGCCGTCTCCAGAATCAGACTCCATCTTCGTACCGCCTACCCCTGATGCAGTCGGATCCGGCTTGGGGAACCCAGCAGGCGGCTCGGGGACTTCGACAGGTGGCCGGGGGACTGCCGTAGTCGCACCCGGCTCGGGGACTTCAGAACCCGGCCCAAGGACTGCAGCAGTCGGCCCGGGGACTGCAACGACACAACAGGCGGTGGCCGACTCCAACTCTTCAGCACCCAACCCACCCACCCTGGTCGCAGTAGCCGTATTGGCAATAGAAGAAGTCGCAACTCCATCATGGGCCCAACCCATCCTCAACTTCCTAGTAAACAGAGAGCTGCCGACTGATGAGATCTCGGCAAGACAAGTTCAACGCCGAGCCAGAGCATACACAATAATCAACAGATAACTCATTAAGCGTAGCGTCACTGGAGTCTTCCAGCGCTGTGTCGAGCCAGAGAAGGGCATAGCAATCCTCAAGGACATCCACCAAGGCGAATGCGGCCACCATGTAGCCTCAAGGTCACTTGTCGCCAAAGCTTTCCGCCATGGTTTCTTCCGGCCGACTGCTTTGGAGGACGCCAAGGAATTAGTCAAATGCTGCAAAGGGTGCCAAGTCTTCAGCTCCAAGCAACACCTGCCGGCTTCTGCACTCAAGACCATCCCCCTTACCTGTCCCTTTGCCGTCTGGGGGCTGGACATGGTGGGCCCATTCAAGACGGCGCGCGGCGGCATGACACATTTACTTGTCACCGTAGACAAATTCACCAAGTGGATTGAAGCGAAGCCAATCAAGAAGCTGAATGGGCCGACTGCCGTGACATTCATCGCAGGCGAGCGAACGGCCTCATCCTCTCCGGCATCAAGCCCCGACTGGTCGTACCACTGGAGCGTTCGGCCGGTTGCTGGCTCGATGAGCTGCCGGCTGTCCTCTGGAGTCTGCGTACTACCCCAAACAAGTCAACCGGCTTCACCCCTTTCTTCCTTATATATGGTGCCGAGGCGGTCATCCCAACTGACATCGAGTTCGACTCGCCTCGAGTCACCATGTACACGGAGGCGGAGGCCTAGGAAGCGCGAGAAGATGGCGTCGACCTGCTGGAAGAGGGCCGGCTGTTAGCACTCAGCCGGTCCGCCATCTACCAGCAGGGTTTGCGCCATTACCAGAACCGGAAGGTCAAGCCAAGGTCCTTCCAAGAAGGCGATCTTGTGCTCCGGCTGATCTAGCGAATAGCCGGCCAGCACAAGCTCTCGGCCCCTTGGGAAGGCCCCTTCGTCGTCAGCAAGGCCCTAGGCAATGACTCCTACTACTTGATCGACGTATAGAAGCCGAAGGCACGCAAGAGAGATGATTCTGGCAAGGAGTCGGAATGACCATGGAACGCCAATCTCCTCAGAAGATTTTACAGTTGAAAGCAGTATGTACCACGCTACCTTTTTGTATTAAGTACAAGACAACGGGCCCCCCGAGGTGTACTCGGGGACTACCCTCTTTTATCTATGTATGACGAGTGTCATACCTATGAATGTATTGTTACATTTGATTTTCTGTCCGGCACCGGGTTCGACCAGTCGGCCCGGGGACTTGCCGCTTTGAGTTATATTAAAGTTCTGTCTGCAGTCAGACAAGTAGTGTGCCAGCGCCCGAGCCCTCTCTTGTAGAAAGTCGCAGCTCGAAGAACCGACTGACCGACTGGCAAGAGCCAAAGGCAGGAAAGGATGCCCACACGAAAAACGGCTAAGGACTAATGAACCTATATAACACAAGCCGGCCTCCCAGCACGCCTACCAGCTGTCAGAACAGCCGGCTGGCCGGCTACCCATTCACTTTGCTACAATCCAAGAAAGCTAGAGTACTTGCCCTCCCAACCGGCCAAGCACTTCTCCAGACACAGACTGCAGAGCAGCTGTCCGGCTGAGAAAGCGGCGACCAAGGGAGGGCGGCAAAGGAAACAACCAAAGGATGAAAAGCAAGAACAATGGGAAGCCAAACACATGCATGATTATATTTACACAAAAGGCCTTCGAAAGGCCGGCATTTAACATAGTTTGAATACACCCCCAGTGGGTGGAACTGTGCAAATTTAACAAAATATTGTTCAAAGAGTAATAAAACATGAAAGTAAAGGCGGCAGATTAGGCTAAGGGCGCAACAGGCGAGCCGGGCTGGTCGGTGGAGACGACAGCGCCAGCTGGAGGAGTGGCCGGCTGGCGAGTCTCGGCTTGATCATCGCTGGCTGCAAGCGGTGCGCTCGCACGCGCCTCGTTGCTGGAGGCACGATCAAGCTGAGGCTGCCGGCTGCTCCACCATCTGGCACGACGTCTTCACCATCCTCCTCCTCCTCCTCACCCTCATCGCTGGAGTCGATCTCCTCCGCCGAGTCCTCGCCATCTGCTGGGTTCAGCCCGAACCACTCCTCCGGCTGAGCAACGCCGTTATCATCCACCTCAGGAGCAAAGGCGCTGGTGTCGGTGTAGTCGGCGATCACCGAGGCACGCTGGATGATAGGCGGCCGCGCCGACTCTAGCTCCGTGTCGGCCTCCTGCCGCCAGGTGGCCAGCTAGTCCAAGCTCAGCTCAGGATACCAGGCTTTGACGAACTCCAGCGCCCGCCTGGCGCCTGACCGAGCTGCAGAAGCCTTCCAGGCCTCGAAGCGGCCGGCCGCTACCTCCAGCCAGTCGGCGGTCCGACTGGGGGGTGCGGGGAATCACCTCGCCGGGCCAGAGAGCGGCCAGCACTTGCGCCCCAACACACTGAAGCCGACGGAGCATGCGGTGAGCCGGCTGGAGGTGGGCTTGAATCGCCAGGAGCTGTTCCTCAAGCGACCGGTGAGCGTTCGACGCGATCTCAGTGCCAGCCTGCCTTTGTGCCTCGCGATGGGCCTCAATGACCTGGTTGGCGGCAGTAGAGTAACCAGGGAAGTACTCTGCACAAGAAAGAAAGAAAGAGAAGGAAGAGAAAAATACAAAGTTAGAAAATGAACCAAATGGCAAGCGGCAAGCAAGGAACGAAGAAGAAGGCAGCCTACCGTCAACCAAGTCTTCGATCTGGCCGTAGCCGTTGATCAACGACTGCCTCGCTTCAGCCCAGCTCGCCGCCTCGGTCTCGTACTCGGCTTGGAGGGCGGCCTCACTGTCCTGCACCGCCTTCAGGGCCGCCTTGTGGCTCTCCTCCTGGTCGGCCAGCTTCTTGACCAGGCGGTCACCCTCCTGAGCCAAGGCGTCGAACTCGGCTTTTCCTTAGCGCGAAGGGCGGCCTGGGTCCCACCCAACTGCTCCCTCAGTTTGGCGTTGGCCGCTGCAGATATGGCAAAGAAGAAAAAAGCAATAAGAAAGAAGTCGTCAGGAAAGATCCGGCCCGACTGCTCAGCAGTCGGCCCGAATCTCGGGGACTACACCCAGTGGGTGCGCTGACGCGCCCCCACGTAAGATAAAAAAAAGGAAGCACCTACCCCGGCTCTCCGTTAGATCAGCGGTCTTCTGGGACAGCTCCCGAGCCTGGGAGTTGAAGGCAGCCGCACGAAGGTTATGGTAGTCCTGCAAGTCGGACAAAGAAGCGAGTAAGAACAAGATAGCAAATAAAGTCTACCAAGAAGTTCCAAGCCGCCTGCTCCACAGCCGACTCGGAACTCGGGGACTACACCCAGTGGGTGCGCTGACGCGCCCCCACGGAAGAAACCAAGATCAAGAAGCAAAAAACGGGAAGACTCACCCGAATGGCTGCCCGTGTCGTGAGGATCTCGTCATTGTACTGCCTCAGCACGGCGGCCTGGGACTGAAGCCGGTTCCGGACTTCTTGCACCGCCACATCACCACGGCTGTCCCACCACCCGGCGTCCACCCCAAGCTGGCGCTGGCCGTCTCCACGTCCTGGGCCGACGAGCTGGAGCCCGCGGCCTTCTGCGGGTCCGGCGCCGTAGTTGCCTTCCCCGCGCGCTGGCGCGATGGCGACCGGACCACCAGGTCCGTCCTTGCAGCCTGCTCGCCTCCAGCCGATTGCGCAGGCGGTGCGTTAGGCCGGCTGCCTTGGGCCGCCCCAGTCGGCGATGGTGGTGCCGCCTCCCTCTCCTGGACGACGACGTCGTCCTCCTCCCTCTCCATCCCCGGCAGGTCGCCACCGGCTTCCTCCGGCGGGGGCTCCGGGATCTCAGGCGCCACGGCGCGCAGGGGGGTGACAAGCAAGGCCCCGGCCGCTGCGGCTGCAGCCTCCGCCTGAGCCTTGGCCGCCGCGTCGGCTTGTACCTTCACCGACTCCTCCGCCTCCTCCTGCGCCGCCTTGGCGACAGCCGCCCTCAGCTCTTCCGCGTCCCGCGCCTCCCGCGCATTTCGCTCCGTCACCGCTTGAAGCTCGGCGCGGGGGTCCACGTGGCAGGTGCTCCCGGATCCTCCCGGTGATCCAACCACGGAGGCGGCAGCGACCCACTCAAGAGAAAGCAGAGCCCTGTTTTTTAAGTCAAGACAAGGATTCAGAAACCGACAAGAAAAGAAGAAGGAATACGCGAGAGAATCGACACTTACGCTGAAACCTTTTGCGGCTGCTTCACCACCTTGCGGAAGCGGGCCGCCTCTTCCTGCCTGGTCGCCGCCGCCCCGCTCTTGGGCTTCTTCGGCCGACTGCCGATAGGGCCAACACAGCCCGGCGCTTCTACGCGCCGCCTCGGGCAGCCGGCGTGGCAGATGAGCCCGCGCCCTGATCAGACGCCGGCTGGCGGCGCGGGACGATTTCCGCCTCGTCGTCATCCGGCCAGTCTTCGAAGCTGGCTCCAAGCCCGGAGCCGCCTGCTTCGCTGCCTCCCGCCTCGGTGTTGTCGTCCATGGCGGCCGCTCCCAAGTCGGGGTCCTCCAAGTCGTGCGCCGCCCGGTCGGGGAGAAATTGGCGATCCGCCCCCGCTGACCCGGCAGCCGGTTGAAGGAGAGGGTTCTGCCAAGACGAGCCGACTGGTCAGAGTCGGCCAAGAAAAACTTGGTGATAAAAATAAAGAAGAGAAGATTTAGAAAGCGTACCATAGGCGGAGGATTGGCGCGGGAGTATGGCTCCTTGCCAAATTGCCACTCCTCGAAGAGCTTGCAGTTAGCGAGATAATTCACCATGTGAGCTACCTCATCATGAGGCATCTCCTTGGTGAACATCCGACTCGGATCTAGTTGACCGCTCATTTGACAGATCAAATGAGGGTGGCCTTGAAGTGGGAGCACCCGGCGCACCACGAAGGCGGCCAGCAGGTCGGACCCAGTCAGGCCCTCCGACTGGATCATTACCCGAAACCGGGCGACGGCGGCGGCCCCATCCTACGTCAGTGTCCTGGCCCGATAGGACCACTGGGGCCGCCTCCCAGCTGGCGGGCCGGCTACGTAAGCCGGCAAGTTGACGTAGTCGCCTTGCGGGGCGATGTTCTTCACGTAGAAGTATGACTTCTGCAAGAGCTTCACCGACTGGATTAGTGTGATGACAGGGAAGGGGTTGTCGGCTGCCGACCTCCGCATCGCGATGAAGGCGCCGCTCTGAGCCGGCACGCCCTGCATCTGGGTGTCGAGCTTGGATTGGAAGAATTCCCCCTAGAGCTCGAGGGTGGAAAGAATGCCAAGGAAGCCCTCGCACAGAGTGACGAAGGCAGACAGCAGCACCACCGTGTTTGGAGTGAGGTGGTGCGGCTGGAGCTGGTAGAATTCAAGGAAGGAGCGGAAGAAGGCGCTAGCTGGCAGGCCGAGGCCGCGCAAGAAATGCGAATGGAAGAGTACCTGCTCACCTTCCTCCGGCGCCGGCGTGATCTCCTTCTCCGGCGCGAGACGGACCTGCACCTGGTCCTTGCCGGGCAACTGCCGCGTCTTGCGGAGGAAGTCGATGTGGTCCGCGTGGACGTTGGAGCCGTCCCAGTCTCCGCCGTGCTACATGATGGCAAGAAGCTGACGAGAAAGGGTGCGGCGGTGGAGAAACCACGGCCCCGCGGCGGCGAGGTTGCGGGGTAGTGCGAAGATTGTTGGGATGGCGCGGCGGCGAGAGAAGGAGGAAGAAGATGGCGGAGTGAGGATGAGCATGCGAACGTCTGCCGCCCCCCTCCTCCCCCAACTTATAGCCTCGTGCGGCGAAGCCGAGGAGGCGAGGCGTGGGGGGGAACGTGGGATTAACTGCGCCCACTCCCCCACGTCCCGCGATTATAGCGCCCTAACGACGTGCAGAAACTTCCGTCGGAAGGCGAGCGGCCCGCTTTGGGCCACAGAAAATCCGCGCCTGGGCCTAGGCGTGGAAGTGGTGGGCCCCGGCCTGCGGCGGCATCCCGTCGCGCGCGTGGGCTGGCAGGCTTTTCTCGGCAGGAAGGTGCCACATGGCGCGCGGGCGGCGAGCGGCCGGCCCGCAGCCCGGCGAGCGCACCGGCAGGCTCCCGCTTTCAGACTTCAAAAAATTTCGCCAAGACGGCGCACCCAACCGAAGCCGGCTCCTAGCTGCTGGCTCTTCAAGATAAGAAGCTGACCAAGCTTCTCAACCTCCTCTCAGCCTCGAAGCCCAACCAGCTTCGGGGACTACTGTCGGAGTAAATGGCCACGGGTAGCCTAACCGACTCCCCCTGGCTCTTCAAAAATTACCAGGCCAATCGAGCCTTCAAGCATCCAGAGCACAGGGCCGCCTTCCCCTGGCCGGCTATCACCTAGGCCGACTAGCAGAAGGCGACCTGGCCTCAAAAACCTTCCCGAAGAGAACTACAAGATGGCCGACTCCAGGAAGCCGACCCCAAGAGGACCGACTCCCAGAAGCCGTCCATGAAGAAGTCCGACTCCCAGAAGCCGGCCAAGACTGCACCCTCAAGGGCTACACCCACATAACGGTGATGAGACGGGGCGTGGCTACAGTACAACCTGCCACCCCCCGAATCCCGGAGCACGCGTGGCCACAGTACGCCGTACGGGTCGGCCATCCCCTGTCCGGCGCGACACTGTTGCCATGTTGACCATGACACCACCCACGACACGCGCTAGTACGGCCAGCGGGTGGCGGGCCCCTTCAGCCAGAGAGATGCTCAAAGGCGGCCAGGAATCCCCCAGTCGGCCTGGGGCGTAGCCGGCTCCCAACAGCCGGCTATTCCCCATCCTCGAAGTATGTGCATCATTAAGGAGACAAGACGAGGTAAGGCTACAGTGAGAGCCCGCAAGGCGGCGACACTGTGGCCATGCTTACCTCGACAAAGCCCTCGTCATCAGAGGCAAGGCTACAGTAACCAGCCACCGACAAGACCCCTAGGTGGTGGGGCCGGCCTGTCGGCCATGAGGCCGGCAGCCGACGGGACCCACCAGTCGGCGGGCCCCAGCGGTTGGCGGAGAAGCCGGCGAATACGGACACTGACGGCTAGGACCCGCGTCCAGCCGGATTACCATTGTACCCCTGGGGGGTAGGCCTATATAAACCCCCAGGGCACCCATGCAAAGGATTGATCTGATATAGTTTTAGACACCACGTAGAGAGAAAAGGAGAGCTAGCCTTGCCCTTCTTCTTCCTCTAGCCAAACAGCTCACGGAGCCTCTTGTAGCTACTTGTGTTGATCTAGTGATCATGCGGAGACCCCGCAGAGCAGGATTAGGGGTGTTATCTCCTCGGAGAGCCCCGAACCTAGGTAAGATTCACCGGCATGCATGCCTTCGCCTTATCCCGTTTCCAGGCACCGACGATGTCTTACTGGCTCCCACAATGATAAGCCACCCGTTGGCATATGTCGCACCTACCACCCGACAATTTGTGAGTAGTTACTTTTGTTCTTGAGGTCACGGGAGAATCATGTTGCAAGTAATCATGTGAACTTGATATGTGTTTGATATTTTGATAGTATGTATGTTGTGATTCCCTTAGTGGTGTCATGTGAACATCAAATACATGACACTTCACCTTATTAGAGCCTAAGGGAATGCATTGTGGAGTAGTTATTAGATTATGGGTTGCGAGAGTGACAGAAGCTTAAACCCTAGTTTATGCGCTATTCCGTAAGGGACCGATTGGATCCAAAAGTTTAATGCTATGGTTAGAATATATTCTTAATACTTTTCTCATAGTTGCGGATGCTTGCGAGGGGGTTAATCATAAGTAGAAGGTTTGTTCAAGTAAGAACAACACCTAAGCACCGGTCCACCCACATGTCAAATTATCAAAGTAGCGAACACAAATCGAATCAACATGGCGAAAGTGACTAGATGAAATTCCCGTGTACCCTCTAGAACGATTTGCTTACTATAAGATACCGTTTTGGCCTGTCCTTTGCCTCAAAAGGATTGGGCTACCTTGCTGCACTTTTGTTACTACTATCATTACTTGCTCGTTACAAATTATTTTGCTATCAAACTACTCTGTTACTTACAATTTCAGCACTTGCAGATATTACCTTGCTGAAAACCACTTGTTATTTCCTTCTACTCCTCGTTGGGTTCGACACTCTTACTTATCGAAAAGAGCTACAATTGATCCCCTATACTTGTGGGTCATTAAGGCTATTTTCTGGCGCCCTTGCCGGGGAGTGAAGCGCCTTTGGTAAGTGGAATTTTGTAAGGAAACATTTATATAGTGTGCTGAAATTTATTGTCACTTGTTACTATGGAAAATAATCCTTTGAGGGGCTTGTTCGGGGTATCTTCACCTTGACCGGAACCACAATTAGCTACCCCTCAACCTACTGCACCTACTGAAAATATTGAATATGAAATTCCTTCGGGTATGATAGAACAACTGCTAGCTAATCCTAATGCAGGAGACTGAACCGAACATCCTGATATGCACTTGATATATGTGGAACAAATTTGTGGATTGTTTAAGCGTGTAGGTTTACTCGGAGATGAAGTTATGAAAAAGGTTTCCCTTTATCTTTGAAGGTAAAAGCATTGGCATGGTATAGGCTATGCGATGATATCGGATCTTGGAATGGGAATCGATTGAAATTGGAGTTCCACCAAAAAATTTATCCTATGCATCTAGTTCATCGTGATCGGAATTATATATATAATTTTTGGCCTTGTGAAGGAGAAAGTATCGCTCTAGCTTGGGGGAGGCTTAAGTCAATGTTATATTCATCCCCCAATCTTGAGCTCTCAAAAGAAATTATTATTCGGAATTTTTATGCTCGGCTTTCTCGTGATGATCAATCCATGCTTGGTACTTCTTGTACTGATTCTTTTATGAAGAAGACTATTGAATTCCGGTGGGATCTTTTGGCAAGAATTAAACGAAACTCTGAAGATTGGGAACTCGATGAAGGTAAAGAGTCAGGTATTAAGCTTAAGTATGATTGTGTTAAGTCTTTTATGAATACCGATGCTTTTCAAAAGTTTAGCGCTAAATATGGACTTGACTCTAAGATAGTAGCCTCCTTTTGTGAATCATTTGCTACTCATGTTGATCTCCCTAAAGAGAAGTGGTTTAAATATCACCCACCTATTAAAGAAGAAATTAAAGAACCGGTACCAGTTAAAGAAGAAGCTATACTTTATAATGTTGATCCAGTTGTTCCTACTGCTTATATTGAGAAACCACCTTTCCCTGTTAGGATAAAGGAACATGCTAAAGTTTCAACTGTGGATAACAAAAGTTATATTAGAACACCCAAACCTGATGAAGAAATCAAAGTAGAGCCTACTGTTGCTATGGTTAAAGATCTCTTGGAAGAAGATATAGATGGGCATGTTATTTTTCGGTAATGAAGCTACTAGAATTGTCAAACCCGATAAAAAAGATAATCATAGACCCGTTGTTGGCATGCCCGTTGTCTCAGTTAAAATAGGAGATCACTGTTATCATGGTTTATGCGACATAGGTGCTAGCGTAAGTGCTATTCCTTACACCTTATATCAAGAAATTATGAATGATATAGCACCCGCAGAGTTAGAAGACATAGATGTTACTATTAAACTTGCTAATAGAGACACTATTTCACCAATTGGGATTGTTAGAGATGTTGAAGTCTTGTGTGGGAAAATAAAATACCCTACTGATTTTCTTGTTCCTGGTTCCCCACAAGATGACTTTTGTCCCATTATCTTTGGTAGACCTTTCTTGAACACCGTTAATGCTAAAATAGATTGTGAGAAACAAACTGTCGGTGTTAGTTTTGGTGATGAGTCTCATGAGATTAATTTTTCCAAGTTTAGTAGAAAGCTTCATGAAAAAGAATTGCCTAGTAAGGATGAAATAATTGGTCTTGCTTCTATTGCTGTGCCTCCGACTGATCCACTAGAACAATATTTGCTAGACCATGAAAATGATTTACTTATGCATGAAAGAAATGAAATAGATAAGATTTTATTTGAACAACGTCCTCTGCTTAAACACAATTTGTCTATTGAAACTCTAGGAGGTCCCCCTCCATCTAAAGGTGATCCCGTGTTTGAATTAAAACAATTGACAGACACTTTGAAATATGCTTATCTTGATGAAAAGAAGATATATCCTGTTATTATTAGTGCTAACCTTTCAGAACATGAAGAAGAAAGATTATTGAAAGTTCTAAGGAAGCACCGAGCTGCTATTGGATATACCCTTGATGATTTAAAGGGGATTAGTCCTACTCTATGTCAGCACAAGATTAATATGGAACCTGATGCTAAACCCGTTGTTGATCATTAACGCCGATTAAATCCGAAGATGAAAGAAGTGGTAAGAACAGAAATATTAAAACTTCTGGAAGGAGGTATAATCTATCCTATAGCTGATAGTAGATGGGTAAGTCCCGTTCATTGTTTTCCTAAGAAAGGAGGTATTACTGTTATTCCTAATGATAAGAATGAACTTATTCCACAAAGAATTGTTACAGGCTATAGAATGGTAATTGATTTTAGGAAATTAAACAAAGCAACTAGAAAAGTTCATTACCCCCTGCCTTTTATTGATCAAATGCTAGAAAGATTGTTAAAGCACACACACTTTTGCTTTCTTGATGGATATTTTGGTTTTTCACAAATACCTGTTTCTCAACCTGATCAAGAAAAGACCACTTTCACTTGTCCCTTTGGAACTTATGCTTATAGACGTATGCCTTTCGGTTTATGCAATGCACCTGCTACCTTTCAAAGATGTATGACTGCTATATTCTCTGACTTTTGTGAGAAGAGTGTCGAGGTTTTCATGGATTACTTTTCCGTTTATGGGAAGTCTTTTGATGATTGTTTAAGCAATCTTGATCGAGTTTTGCAGAGATGCGAGCAAACAAATCTTGTCTTGAATTGGGAAAAGTGCCACTTTATGGTTAATGAAGGTATTGTTTTGGGCCATAAATTTCTGAAAGAGGTATTGAAGTGGACAAAGCTAAGGTTGATGCAATTGAGAAAATTCCATGTCCTAAAGATATCAAAGGTATTCGTACTTTCCTAGGTCATGCTGGTTTCTATAGGAGATTTATCAAAGACTTCTCTAAAATTTCTAGGCCTCTTACAAATCTTTTGCAAAAGGATGTTCCTTTTGTTTTTGATGATGATTGTTTAGAAGCCTTCGAAACACTCAGGAAAGCCTTAATTTCTGCACCTCTTTTTCAACCACCTGATCGGAACTTGTCTTTTGAAATTATGTGTGATGCTAGTGATTATGCTGTTGGTGCTGTTCTAGGACAAAGATTTGATAAGAAACTGAATGTTATTCATTATGCTAGTAAAACTCTAGACAATGCTCAAAGAAATTATGCTACTACTGAAAAAGAATTTCTAGCAGTGGTGTTTGCTTGTGATAAATTTGGATCTTACATTGTTGACTCCAAAGTTATTGTTCACACCGATCATGTTGCTATTAAATATCTTATGGAAAAGAAAGATGCTATACCTAGACTTATTCGATGGGTTCTCTTGCTACAAGAATTTGATTTACATATTACTGATGGAAAAGGAACTAAGAACCCAGTAGCTGATAACTTGTCTAGGCTTGAAAATGTGCTTGATGACCCACTACCTATTGATGATAGTTTTCCTGATGAGTGATACGTCACCAACGTATCTATAATTTATGAAGTATTCATGCTATTATTTTATCATTATTGGATGTTTTACAATCATTTTATTGCAAATTTATATCATTCTTTGGGACTAACCTATTGACCCAGTGCCCAGTGCCAGTTGCTATTTTTTGCTTGTTTTTTACATTGCAAGAAATCAATATCAAACGGAGTCCAAACACCGCAAAACTTTTTGGAGATTTTTTTGGGCCAGAAGACATCCATTGGGCCAAAGAAGCACCTGGGGGGGGGGGTGCCCCGAGGGGGGCACAACCCACAAGGGCGCGCCAAGCCCCCCTGGCGCCCCCAGGTGGGTTGTGCCCACCTCGGTGGCCTCCCGCACCCCTTCTTTGCACTATAAATTCCAAAATATTTTGAAACCCATCGGGGTTACCCTAGATCAGAAGTTCTGCCACCGCAAGGTCCTGTATCCGCGAAAACCAATCTAGACCTCGTTCCGGCACCCTGCCGGAGGGGGGAATCATCTCCGATGGCCATCTTCATCAACCCGGCGGCCACCACGTGAGGAGGGAGTAGTCCACCCTCGGGGCTGAGGGTTTGTACCAGTAGCTATGTGTTTAATCTCTCTCTCTCTCGTGATCTATATCATGGGCTTTGTTAATATAGTCGGATCATATGATGTTTCTAGCCTCTATACTCTTGTTATGATGAATTGAATCTCTACCCTTCAAAGTTTTGTCTTGTCGGATTGAATATTCAGAGATGAGAACACATGATATATGTCTTGCAATATGAATAATTGAGGTGACAATGGGGTATCATATTTATTCACTTGATGTATGTTATGGCACTCAACTTGCGGATTCCCGAGGTGACATTGGGGTAATCTATGCATAGGGGTTGATGCACGTTTTTATTATCTTTTCTCCGATAGAAACTTTGGGGTCTCTTTGTAGTTCTTTGTGTGGATTGAGTATTATGAACATGAATTTGCTTTGGTGTTATTTTAGTACGAACTCTTGATTAGATCGATCAGAAATAATAGCTTGCGTTATTTTAGTACAAACTATAGGATAGATTGATCGAAAAGAATAGCTTTGAAGTGGTTTTGTACCCTACAAACAATTTCTATCTTTTGTTCTCCGCTAATAGGAACTCTAGAGTGATTCTTTATTGCACTTTGAGGGATAATCATATGATCCAACTATGTTAGCACTGTTGAGAGGTTGCACTAGTGAAAGCACAGATCCTAGGCCTTGTTTTCAAGCATTGCAATACCATTTTTGTGCTCATTTACTATTTGCTACCTTGTTGTTTTTATTTATTCAGATTTAAAAATATATTTATACCATCAATATTACACTTTTATCACCATCTCTTCGCCGAACTAGTGCACCTATACAATTTACCATTGTATTGGGTGTGTTGGGGACACAAGAGATTTCTTGTATTTGGTTGCAGGGTCGTTTGAGAGAGACCATCTTCATCCTACGCCTCCCATGGATTGATAAACCTTAGGTCATCCACTTGAGGGAAAATTGCTACTGTCCTACAAAACTCTGCGCTTGGAGGCCCAACACATGTCTACATGAATAAAGTTGCATAGTAGACATCAAGCTCTTTTCTGGCGCCGTTGCCGGGGAGGTGAGTGCTTGAAGGTATATCTTTAGATCTTGCAATTGAATCTTTTAGTTTCTTGTTTCATCACTAGTTTGGTGTATAAAAGAAAACTACAAAAAAATGGAATTTAGGTTGCATCATATTATTGATCCTCTTTATAATATCTTTCTTGAAAACGATGCATCGGAAAATTGTGCTCAATTGTTAGAAGAAGAAGTCAATAAAATGCTTGGCACAAAATATTTGGATGATTAGCATGATTGCAATGTTATTAGTATGAATTATTTGAATATCCAAAATGCTAATGATGATTGCACAAGTCATGACAAAAATGTTTCTTATAAGCATGTCACTTTTTGTGGAGTGAATTGGGAGTGCCTTTGCACACCAAAAAGGGGAGATATATTTTGTAAGAAGCATACATATTTAGAAACAAAAATGTTGCAAGAGAGGTTAGATGATTGTGCTGAAAGATGTAGTTTTTTGGCCATCCTTGTGAACTTTGCATCTCTTTATGATGGTAATTTAAATCTTCAATGCAGATTCTTTCATGATCAAATAGTGTCCAAAAATTATGATAACTTGATTACCCTTGAGCATCATAAAGAGCTTAGTCTTCTTTTGGGGTATGAAGAAATTAAATGTATAACTAAGGATTTTCCAAATCCTAAGAGATTTCTTGATTTTGATCTAGAAGAAATTTATATGTTTTGTGCGGTAAATTGCATTGAGAATCCTTATATTGCCAACTACCTAAAGACAAGAAAACAAATGGAATATGAAGAGAGTACTAATGAAAGGGGAAGTATTTCCCAATACCTTCCTAGTGTTTCTTATGATGAATCAGGTAACATGGAGGAACTTCCTATCCAATCAATCTCTTCAACAAGGAGCTCGAAAAAATTAATTGAACCCATACATGATGTGGTGAAGAAGATGAAAAGAAGAAAGAAGAGAGGTAAAAAGGTATCTCTCCCGAATAATGTTGCTCCTATTATTGTTGTACCTCATGAAAATGAATCAAAAATAATTGTGGAAGATGATGTACTTGATGATGATATTGCTTCTATGTCTTACGGCACAATGACCGAGAGCACTTTTGATGATGATTTTACTATGCCTATTGCTTGTTTTGATGATTATGATTGGGAATATAATGATACTTCTTATAATCTTGGAAATCTTTTTGGAACCAACTTGGGAAATTATGATGATAGCAATTGTTATACCGTTGGTGCTATTCATACTATTAATGATGAGAGTGATTATGCTTATGATATGCCAAGCCACAAGCTTGGGATGCTTTGTTTGATGATAATGACATGTTTGATTATGATGACATGTTTGATTATGCTTATGATTTGCTGCAATTAATGTTTGTCCCAAGCTTGGGGAGGCTATGCTTAATGAAGATGATCTTTTTAGTTCACTTACTTTGAATGATCAAATTTGCTATGATGATTGCATGCCTCCTACTTATGATGATTATTGTGATGATACTTATGTGATTAAAAGTTGTGATAATTATTGTCATGATTTTGATTATACCTTTGCTGAACATTACTCTTTTAATGTGGAAACAATTTATAGTATTCGAGCTTCCTATGATACTCCCACTATTATGAATGAGAATAGAATTGCTTATATGGAGAGTAATAAATTTTCTATGCTTGTGGATCATGAAAAGAATGTTTTATGTGATGGTTATATTGATGAATCTATTCATGATGCTACTGAAAATTATTATGAGAGAGGAACTTATGCTTCATGATGCTCTTGTTATGTTTCAATTCTTATCTTTTATGCGAGCATCATTGAAATCATCATGCCTAGCTTAAAAGGCATTAAAGAAAAGCGCTTGTTGGGAGACAACCCAACACTTTTACCTACTGTTTTTGTGTGTTCACATGATTATTCTACTGTATTGATCATGTTTTATTGCTTTGTTTCAATAAAGTGCCAAGTAAAGCCTTTGGGATCATGTTGGGTGATAGTTGAGTTGATCTTGCTGAAAAACAGAAACTTATGCGCTCACAAAAAAAATCTAGTTTATAACAGAAGAGTGATTTTGAGTTGATTCTTTTTGCAGAAGATTAACATACAAATTTCTCACGTATTCTAAATTTTTCAGAGTTTTTGGAATAGCAGAAGTATGGTTATTCTACAGATCATTACAGACTGTTCTATTTTTGACAGATTCTGTTTTCAATGCATAGTTTGCTTGCTTTCTAGTTTCTATGGCTTATATTGCTCAATATAAATTGTGGAAATAATATGCCAAAGTAGGCATTGTGTGAGAACAATTATGAATCTTGTCTTTGACAGTACCAAAGTGAAATGGTTTGCTCTTTACCATACTAACCTATCTCACAAAGTTCCGTCAAGTTTTGTGTGATTGAAGTTTTCAAGTTTTGGGTGAGATATCGATATGAGGAGAATAAGGAGTGACAAGACCCTATGCTTGGGGATGCAGAAGGCACCCCCAAGGTAATATTCAAGGAAGATCCAAGCAACTAAGCTTGGGGATGCCCCGGAAGGCATCCCCTCTTTCGTCTCCAACAGTATCGTTAACCTCACTTGGAGCTATGTATTCATTCGTCACATGGTATGTGTTTTACTTGGAGCATCAATTTATTTTTTTATTATTTGCTTGATGTTATATAAAATATTGTTTTGCATCTTTTATTTCAATAAAAATGTCAAGGATAGCCTTTACCACGCTTATTTTACAAGTCTACATGTTGCTGTTTGAAAACAGAAAGTTTACCGCTGTTGCAAAAATTCCCTAGAAAAGTCAGAATGTGATAAAATGTTGAAACTTTTTGCATATTAAGCTCTGATAAATTTTCTACAGTGTGGTAAAATTTTCATAATTTTTGGAGTTAGGGAAGTTTGATGAATCTTGCATTCTTTACAGACTGTACTGTTTTGGCAGATTGCTGTTATGTTTGCATTGTTTGCATATGTTTGCTTGTTTAATGATTCTATTTGAGGATAGGAGTATTAAATATGCAGAGGCATTTAGTATGCGATGTTGAATAATAATTTTAGTGATTTGCTACAGTAGATAAATGATAAGGTTTTTGCATTAGTTTATACTAACTTATCTCACGAGTTCTTGTTGAGTTTTGTGTGGGTGAAGCTTTTGAGATTTAGGAAAACCGTGATATGAAAGGAATTAAGGAGACACAAAAGCTCAAGCTTGAGAATGCCCAAGGCATCCCAAGATAATATTTCAAGAAGTCTCAAGCATCTAAGCTTGGGGATGCCCCAGTAGACATCCCACCTTTCTTCTTCAACAATTATCGGTTAGTATCGGTTGAACCTAAGTTTTTGCTTCTTCACATGATGTGTGCTATTCTTGGAATGTCATTTTGTTTTGTTTTTGCTTGCTGTTTTAATAAAATGTTTAGATCTATACGTTTTTGAATAAGAGAGAGCCCTCAAATAGCTACCTATTTGCTTAACTACTCGCATGATCTTCACTTATATCTTTTTGGAGTAGTTTGTCATTTACTCTTGTGCTTCACTTATATCCTATGAGTAAATTGTTGAATAAGTTGAATGTTATGAAGTTGAAATTATATCATGCCTAGTGATAGCTTCATGTTGGGTTTAGAAAATGAAATCTTTTGAGGCTTGACAATCACAATATTGGTCATACAAGCATGTGACGCCCCCGATTCAATCGTACACTAATCATACACGCAAACGTGTACGATCAAGATCAGGGACTCACGGGAAGATATCACAACACAACTCTAAAAATAAAATAAGTCATACAAGCATCATAATACAATCCAGGGGCCTCGAGGGCTCGAATACAAGTGCTCGATCATAGATGAGTCAGCGGAAGCAACAATATCTGAGTACAGACATAAGTAAACAAGTTGCCATAAGATGGCTAGCACAAACTGGGATACAGATCGAAAGAGGCGCAGGCCTCCTACCCGGGATCCTCCTAAACTACTCCCTGTCGGCGCCAGCGGCCTACACGTAGTAGTAGGCACCTCCGGTGTAGTAGGAGTCGTCGTCGACGGTGGCGTCTGGCTCCTGGGCTCCAGCATCTGGTTGTGACAACCAGGTAGAAGGGAAAGGGGAAAAGAGGGAGAAAAGCAACCGTGAGTACTCATCCAAAGTACTCGCAAGCAAGGATCTACACTACATATGCATGGGTATATGTGTAAAGGGGCCATATCGATGGATTGGACTGCAGAATGCCGGAATAAGAGGGGGATAGCTAGTCCTGTCGAAGACTACGCTTCTGGCAGCCTCCATCTTGCAGCATGTATAAGAGAGTAGATGGTAAGTTCACCAAGTATCATCGTATAGCATAATCCTACCCGGCGATCCCCTCCTCGTCGCCCTGTTAGAGAGCGATCACCGGGTTATATCTGGCACTTGGAAGGGTGTGTTTTATTAAGTATCCAGTTCTAGTTGTCATAAGGTCAAGGTACAACTCCAAGTCGTCCTGTTACCGAAGATCACGACTATTCGAATAGATAAACTTCCCTGCAGGGGTGCACCACATAACCCAACACGCTCGATCCCATTTGGCCGGACACACTTTCCTGGGTCATGCCTGGCCTCAGAAGATCAACACGTCGCAGCCCCACCTAGGCACAACAGAGAGGTCAGCACGCCGGTCTAAATCCTATGGCGCAGGGGTCTGGGCCCATCGCCCATTGCACACCTGCATGTTGCGAGGGCGGCCGGAAGCAGACCTAGCCTAGAAGGCGTTCCAGTCCAATCCGGCGCGCGCCGCTCAGTCGCTGACGTCACGAAGGCTTCGGCTGATACCATGACGTCGAGTGCCCATAATTGTTCCCGCGTAGTTGGTTAGTGCGTATAGACCAAATGGCCAGACTCAGATCAAATACCAAGAACTCGTTAAGCGTGTTATTTTGAAGTAACCACGGACGCCGACCAGGGCCAGGCCCACCTCTCTCCTAGGTGGTCTCAACCTGCCCTGTCGCTCCGCCACAAAGTAACAGTCGGGGGCCGTTGGGAACCCAGGCCCACCTCTACCGGGATGGAGCCACCTGCCCCTTCAGCCCCCATCTCCGAACAGTATCATAAGTAATGTAACAGTATAAAGTATATAGCATATGCCCGTGATCACCTCCCGAAGTGATCACGGCCCAGTAGTATAGCATGGTAGACGGACAAGAGTGTAGGGCCATTGATGGAATACTAGCATCCTATTCTAAGCATTTAGGATTGCAGGTAAGGGTAACAACTGTAGCAACAATGACAGGCTATGCAGTAGAATAGGATTAACGGAAAGCAGTAACATGCTACACTACTCTAATGCAAGCAGTATAGAGAAGAATAGGCGATATCTGGTGATCAAGGGGGGGCTTGCCTGGTTGCTCTGGCAAGAAGGAGGGGTCGTCAACACCATAGTCGTACTGGGTAGCAGCGGCGTCGGTCTCGGGGTCTACCGGAGAAGAAAAGGGGGAAGAAACAGTAAATAAGGAGCAAACAAAGCATCACAAAACATAATGAGGCAATACGCGGTGCTAGGTACGCCCTAGCGTGGTACTAGGCGATGCCGGCGAAGGGGGGAAACATCCGGGAAAGTATTCCCGGTGTTTCACGTTTTTGGACAGATGAACCGGAGGGGGAAAGTTGCGAGTTTTCTATGCTAGGGATGTGTGACAGACGAACGGGCTACGTATCCGGATTCGTCTCGTCGTTCTGAGCAACTTTCATGTACAAAGTTTTTTCATCTGAGCTACCGATTATTTTATATCTTTTTTCAAAGTTTCTAAAAGATTTTTAATTTCTGGATTTAGTTTAATTCGAAATTAAGTTAGTATGTAAATGCTATGGGTACACAGAAAGTGTACCCAGAAGTGTGCACCTGAGGCTGACAGGTGGGGACAGTTGACTAAGTCATCTGCCCAGTCAGTAGAAGCTGACAGGTGGGGCAGGGGGTGCTGACTCAGCGGTCAATAGGTCAACATTGACCAGTCAAACTGGCAGGTGGGGACCACCCGTCAGTGACACATGTATTTAGCAGGTATTTATTTTAAATTTTCTCTAATTAGTTGGCCGGGCCCACATGTCATACTCCAGTTTATTAATACATTTGTTTTGAAAGCAGGGTTAGTTTAGCGGGTGGGCCCCTGACGTCAGTGAATGTTTAAGGCAGATTAGTGACTAACGACAGCCACATCACTGTATTAGCACCGGCGATGAGCTGCAGAACGGTAGCGGCATAGGAGCTCGCTGGAAACGGCGTACGAGGAGCCGTTCACGGCGCGGATGGTTCCATTCGAACACCTACGCGACGGCGTATCACATGGTGGTGGTGGCACAGCCGGGGGTGGTCGGTGTCGACCGATATGACGGCGGCCGACGGCAACAGAAGGCGGGCGAGACAGGAAGCAGTGGGCCAAGGTATGCGCGCGTGAGCGAGGCCCAACGTGGCTGAGTGCGTGCGCGCGAGGCAGGACGCGGGGTAGTGGCCGGGCGCGGATGCGGAGCAGCAGCGGTCAGTGCGGGAGCGAGGCAAGCGGCGCTGCCGTGCGGGGTGGCGTGGCCAGGGAAGGCGGGCGCGCGGCGCAGTCTTCGCGGGGGCGAGGTAGCGGAGAGGGGAAGAGGTGGCCGAGGGCCTCACCGCGGGCCGTAGGGGAATGGCAGCGATTGTCGGGGAGGAAGACGGGGACGACGTGCGACGGGGCGGCGCCGGTGCGGTGGCTCCAGAGACGGCGATTGGTGATGGGGCGCAGCGTGGCTTGGGGAGGCTGTCGAGGAGGAGGTCAAGGAGGTCCGGCGTGGGGAGGAGACGGGGAGGCGACGACGAAGACGAGCGACGCCGGCGACGAGGCGTCAAGGCGATGGGGGAGTCCGGCGATGGGGTCGGGGCACTGGCGTCGTGGGAGGGGCTGAGCGGATTCGTCCCCGATCCAGATCGGATCGGGAGGGGGAGAGGAGAGACGTGGGGAGTGGGGGGGGGGAAGTGTGCGGTCGTGGGGGGTTAGGGTTTCCCCCTGGTGGGGATAGGGTGGGGGGTTGGGCCGGTTGGTGGGCTGGCCGGCTGGGCCGTCTGGCCTAGTTGGCCAGGGGGGTTCTTTTCTTTTATTTTTGCTTTCTGTTTGTTCCTTTTCCTTTTATTTATATTAACTTTTCTGTTATAGTTTTGTTTCCTATTATTTTAGTTTTAGTAAAATATACACTTAGTATCTAAATTAGTATTTCAACTTAGTCCATAGTCAAAAAGTCTAGTCCTCAAATAAATTAGTTTGACATTTTACTAATTATAAAAGGTATTTAAATATTTGTTTTGTTGTTGTTTTATTCATCTCATAGTACTTAAATATTTTATAAAGGTGTGGTTTCTCCACCATAATTATCTATGCAATATTTGGTTCACTCCGAACATTTTACTTTTAATTTTTGAAAACCTTTACCATTTGACTTGATTTTTGAATTTGAATTTGAATCGATGCCGAATCAACGCGGGTTTATCAACAGTAACCGAGGTGACGTGGCATCATTAGCGTGGGATTACTGTAGCTTAATTATCCGGGCGTCACAATTCTCCTCCACTACAAGAAATCTCGTCTCGAGATTTAAGAGGTAGAGTAAGGGGAAAGATGTGGCTACGAAATTCTATCGAGTCTTCTCGGTCTTGGTTGCTCTTCTCGAAGAGGTCGATCCATTACATTGATGTCTTCATTCCACTACTTCAGGTCATCATTATGAAGTCGTCATCCTTTCTTCGGGGGTTCCTTCGTACTTACGAATAAGTAAGGGGTAGCTCGGCTACGACATAATGCTTAGGAGGGAAACAATCTGGGGTTAACCCATGAATGAGCATAAGATTATCTCTCAAGTTGAACATATAAAATACATCGAGAGTAAGGTACGAAGGTACAATAAGAGGTTCCAAGCAGATAGATAGTTGCTCGAAGTCTGAACCAGAGTGAGAAAGGGGTTTCAGAGCAGCGAGAGTAAGTATTGCGTCTGATACCAGAATAGATCACTTGGCATGTGGCCCATGAATTACATAAGAAGTCAAGCACGAGGAATAACTTTGACAACAGGGTGTACATGAGAGTCAGGTTTCGATCCTGGGACCTGGGGTTACGGGCCCACCATGCAGGTTAAAATTAGAAAAGGCGCTAACTTCTTGCACGGTCAGGATGGCAGTGTATGTCAGAGGCTAGCCCGTCAGCCATGTTGGCAACAATCGTTGGTACTAAGGGCGAGGGACGAAGAAAACCATTTTCCTGCTCGTTGAACGAGGCGGACCAATAGGCAAAGTTCTCGTCCATCGGTGGTTACCGGAATGTCATCAACAAAAGTAACAGGGTCTTACTGACAGAGTGGTACAACGAGGTGTTTATATAAGCAAGGAAATATTACTGCTTATATAATATAGATCACAAGAAGGTTTAAACAAACCAATGGAAACGAAAAGTGATTATCAGGTTTAAACAGAACAATGGAAAGGAAAATGTGTATACACACATATCTCAGGGGTATATCCTTCCCAAGGACAAGCAGAGCATGATATCCTTGGCAGGATATAATGTAGAAAACTCTTTAGGAAAGGGGAGAGAAATTTCATGACATTATCCATGCAACGGTGTTTGGATAATTGAGCAAGTAACATTTAGCATTGGGCTTCAAATGTTCTTGTTGAAAATCGGAGCACCACAGACATGCTTCGAGATAGCATTGACAAGGTCTTCAAGCAAAGGTCAGACTTTGGATACACAAAGGATCCATCAGGATAAACTTATTAAACAAGGCATTCAATTTCCTCACGGAAAAAATGGTTAACCTTGTTAAGAAGGAAACTATAACAAAAGGTCCTCTGGCTAGGGGTGCTAAGCAAAGACACCACCTTACCAGGTTATGTAGAGACCAATGTTATAACTCTTGGAAATATGTCCCAACCATCATATCTGACCGAGATTCAGATCTGATTGGTCTCAGGATACCTCAGACATCAGGATGCCTGAGAAGAAAAGGTGCAACACAATTTGACGAGATGACATTGTGAGATTCTCGGAAATGATCTAGGGAAGCGAGTTCTGAAACAAGAGTTTGTCATTAAACCAAGGAGAGGATGAGGAGGTGGCTGATGGACTCAGCGACCATTCATTGAGATTTCCAAAAAGATGGATTTCCACAATTATGAGAACAAGGAGATAAGATTTGTCAGATCAAGTGATATAATGAGGTATGCTCGAGGAAAACATACACAATTAAACATTGGTTGAAAGGTGCGCCCGAAATATGGGTTGGGTTGCACGACCAATGTTAGAATGGTGATTCAATAATCAATTGTCTAAGAATGAATGGCCGACCATTGACTTCAAAGCAATAGGGTTGCTAGAAGGGCAGAATCTAAACAGCACTGTTCACTTGTTGGTACCCCGGTTCGAATCAACACGAGGACCAAGAAAGAATGGTGATGGTGAGAAGTATCACTGTACCAAGAATTCTTAAGAGGTGGAGTAATCCTCACGACATTCTTGACATAAAAGATGGTAATACTCCAAGGTAAGGAAGAACAATTGCTGTATAGCATGGATCTCAAGGTATAACACGAAACACGAACAAGTTTGTGTTGAACGGAAGGCAATAAAGTGGTTGATGATAATACAAATCATCGAGGGCAAGGATGGTATTTCTCTTCATGAATTCAATTGATATCCTGGAAGAGCTCAAAATGTTGATGATGATCACGACACAATTGTCGAGAGATTTCACGAAGAAGCAATCAAACAGCGATGACATCAAGAAAAAAAACAATGGTGAAGCGAAGGGTCATCGGAACCACTGATACGACACACACTTGGAATCAAGCTTGATGTTTAAGGCGGAATGATAAGACGAGGAAGATCGACGTAAGCTTGGCTCATCGTCAAAAGTTGTGCTCCGGGAATAAGGACTAGGTAGCACAATTAAAATTTAGCATGATAATGATATAGCCGATTAGGATTGGGATGACTTGAAGGATTATTAAACTCGTAAGCAATGAAAATTACTTAGAGTTATTGAATCAGATTGCGGAATCGGTTCACTTACCGGTGTTCTTGAGCGACTAACTCAGAACCCATGAAAAATTGGAATCAGTGAGAAATAATAGCTGATGGAGACTCATAAGATGCAACACAGTTCTTAGATATTCTCGAGATACCAGAGGGTAAAACTCGACGGTAGATCAAGGTAGAGGTTGGACTGGTGTATTGACTTGCAAAAGACAAGTGTTTTAACTTGTCCGAGAAATGGGATCAACGAGAAAATATGGCCGGAACCACGATTGCATAGGATCAGTTCATAGATACCAGATGATATTATATCAACGAAATAGTTATTATTACAAGAAGCTTCTATGGTAGGATCTACATCGTGTCCATGGGCATGAACACAAAGTTCAAGGTCGACTCCTACTTCTTCAATGTATAACCTTCCATTCACCTCTCACTTTCGAAGAAGTTGTGGTGTTGAAATTTTATCTAGAAAAACAGCAGAAGAGTATGACTCGTGAAAACTTTCGAGTTCACACATATTAGGCATAGGTTCAACCCGTCAGGGTATCGTGGAAACATATACCACAAGCTTCAATAGTAAATAACACAAGCTCGATAGTAGAGCATGGTTGACAAAAACAGAGGATACAATTTACCTAAGGCATTAGGTATCAGGGAAAGAACTTCTCGAGGTTTTTGTATACGAAGGACGATGTCGGATGATATTTCAACAAATGATCCGACGGTCCATAGTGGAGCTGATGTGAGCATCGGCACACAACCAGAGGAAGAAACAATGCGAAGGCATTAGATTATAGAACCAAATGACTAATTCAAAGTTTAATTGCCATGGAATTATGATTTCCAAATCAAGGGATCAGAAGCAAACGCTCTAATTTAGGATGGATAAGCTGAGCCGGCTTAGGGGTACAATCGACGGCAATTTGATTGGTCGAGAACTAGCTCCAGTTAAAAATGACGGCTGAGCCGGAAAGATAATTTATAAGGATCAACTGATGATTGCGGACATTCGCAACATATTGAATCAAGGAACTCAAAATGATAATGACAAAGGATGACAATTAGATTACCAGACTTATGGTAAACCATATTGCAAGCAAGAATTTGAAGAGCAATAGGCTGTTGGGGATTTTCGGAAAATCGAATGGCATTTCAAAAACATTTGTGAAATACAGGAATCAACTGTGGATGAACGGATACTCGATAAGTGTGAGGAATTATCCGTAGGGGTATTCAAATGGTGAAGAACTGCAAGGCAGTAAACTCAGAGAATTCTCGGGACAACAGAGAGTATTTCGGGGCATCTTGTAATAACAAGATCAACGGGGAATGATTGTATGAATGGCAAGTGTATGCAGTTTTCATAGGGGTTGACGGTGGAAGGAAATCGCAAATGCGATGGCACAAAGACTCGAGAGCACATCGTAGAGTATCTTCGGAATCTTCTGGTGCAGCAGGCGGTTATCGGTAACAAGGGGCTCTCCGGGTGGAAGTGATCATGGGATCCTAATGTTCGAGTTAGCAAAATTCATTTAACCCGAATAGAAGAGAGATTAGAGTCCCAGAGTATAGACAAGGAGTAAAAGATCCTAATACCACCCAATGGCGACGTGGGCCCATAAGGCACACAACCATGTTAGTAAAAACAATTTTCATCGACTAGACTCGACTTCGGCCAAGGAGTGTGGAAGGGGGATTCCTACAGGCAGTCGGCTCTGATACCAACTTGTGACGCCCCCGATTCAATCGTACACTAATCATACACGCAAACGTGTACGATCAAGATCAGGGACTCACGGGAAGATATCACAACACAACTCTAAAAATAAAATAAGTCATACAAGCATCATAATACAAGCCAGGGGCCTCGAGGGCTCGAATGCAAGTGCTCGATCATAGATGAGTCAGCGGAAGCAACAATATCTGAGTACAAACATAAGTAAACAAGTTGCCATAAGATGGCTAGCACAAACTGGGATACAGATCGAAAGAGGCGCATGCCTCCTGCCTAGGATCCTCCTAAACTACTCCCGGTCGCCGTCAGCGGCCTGCACGTAGTAGTAGGCACCTCCGGTGTAGTAGGAGTCGTCGTCGATGGTGGCGTCTGGCTCCTGGGCTCCAGCATCTGGTTGCGACAACCAGGTAGAAGGGAAAGGGGGAAAAGAGGGAGAAAAGCAACCGTGAGTACTCATCCAAAGTACTCGCAAGCAAGGATCTACACTACATATGCATGGGTATATGTGTAAAGGGGCCATATCGGTGGACTGGACTGCAGAATGCCGGAATAAGAGGGGGATAGCTAGTCCTGTCGAAGACTACTCTTCTGGCAGCCTCCATCTTGCAGCATGTATAAGAGAGTAGATGGTAAGTTCACCAAGTATCATCGTATAGCATAATCCTACCCGGCGATCCCCTCCTCGTCGCCCTGTTAGAGAGCGATCACCGGGTTATATCTGGCACTTGGAAGGGTGTGTTTTATTAAGTATCCAGTTCTAGTTGTCATAAGGTCAAGGTACAACTCCAAGTCGTCCTGTTACCGAAGATCACGGCTATTCGAATAGATAAACTTCCCTGCAGGGGTGCACCACATAACCCAACACGCTCGATCCCATTTGGCCGGACACACTTTCCTGGGTCATGCCCGGCCTCGGAAGATCAACATGTCGCAGCCCCACCTAGGCACAACAGAGAGGTCAGCACGCCGGTCTAAATCCTATGGCGCAGGGGTCTGGGCCCATCGCCCATTGCACACCTGCACGTTGCGAGGGCGGCCGGAAGCAGACTTAGCCTAGCAGGCGTTCCAGTCTAATCCGGCGCGCGCCGCTCAGTCGCTGACGTCACGAAGGCTTCGGCTGATACCACGAGTCGAGTGCCCATAACTGTTCCCGCGTAGTTGGTTAGTGCGTATAGACCAAATGGCCAGACTCAGATCAAATACCAAGAACTCGTTAAGCGTGTTATTTTGAAGTAACCACGGACGCCGACCAGGGCCAGGCCCACCTCTCTCCTAGGTGGTCTCAACCTGCCCTGTCGCTCCGCCACAAAGTAACAGTCGGGGGCCGTCGGGAACCCAGGCCCACCTCTACCAGGATGGAGCCACCTGCCCCTTCAGCCCCCATCTCCGAACAGTATCATAAGTAATAATGTAACAGTATAAAGTATATAGCATATGCCCGTGATCACCTCCTGAAGTGATCACGGCCCAGTAGTATAGCATGGCAGACGGACAAGAGTGTGGGGCCACTGATGGAATACTAGCATCCTATACTAAGCATTTAGGATTGCAGGTAAGGGTAACAACTGTAGCAACAATGACAGGCTATGCAGCAGAATAGGATTAACGGAAAGCAGTAACATGCTACACTACTCTAATGCAAGCAGTATAGAGAAGAATAGGCGATATCTGGTGATCACGGGGGGCTTGCCTGGTTGCTCTGGCAAGAAGGAGGGGTCGTCAACACCATAGTCGTACTGGGTAGCAGCGGCGTCGGTCTCGGGGTCTACCGGAGAAGAAGAGGGGGAAGAAACAGTAAATACGGAGCAAACAAAGCATCACAAAACATAACGAGGCAATACGCGGTGCTAGGTATGCCCTAACGTGGTACTAGGCGATGCCGGCGAAGGGGGGAAACATCCGGGAAAGTATTCCCGGTGTTTCACGTTTTTGGACAGATGAACCGGAGGGGGAAAGTTGCGAGTTTGCTATGCTAGGGATATGTGACAGACGAAACGGGCTGCGTATCCGGATTCGTGTCGTCGTTCTGAGCAACTTTCATGTACACAGTTTTTTCATCCGAGCTACGGATTATTTTATATGTTTTTTCAAAGTTTCTAAAAGTTTTTCTAATTTCTGGATTTAGTTTAATTCGAAATTAAGTTAGTATTTAAATGCTATGGGTACACATAAAGTGTACCCAGAAGTGTGCACATGAGGCTGACAGGTGGGGACAGTTGACTAAGTCAACTGCCCAGTCAGTAGAAGCTGACAGGTGGGGCAGGGGGTGCTGACTCAGCGGTCAATAGGTCAACATTGACCAGTCAAACTGGCAGGTGGGGACCACCTATCAGTGACACATGTATTTAGCAGGTATTTATTTTAAATTTTCTCTAATTAGTTGCCCGGGCCCACATGTCATACTCCAGTTTATTAATACGTTTGTTTTGAAAGTAGGGTTAGTTTAGCGGGTGGGCCCCTGACGCCAGTGAATGTTTAAGGCAGATTAGTGACTAACGACAGCCACGTCACCGGATTAGCGCCGGCGACGAGCTACAGAACGGTAGCGGCATAGGAGCTCGCTGGAAATGGCGTACGGGGAGCCGTTCACGGCGCGGATGGTTCCATTCGAACACCTACGCGACGGCGTATCGCGTGGTGGTAGTGGCACAGCCAGGGGTGGTCGGTGTCGACCGATACGACGGCGGCCGGCGGCAACAGAAGGCGGGCGAGACAGGAAGCAGCGGGCCAAGGTACGCGCGCGTGAGCGAGGCCCGACATGGCTGAGTGCATGCGCGCGAGGCAGGACGCGGGGTGGTGGCCGGGCGCGGATGCGGAGCAGCAGCGGTCAGTGCGGGAGCGAGGCAAGTGGTGCTGCCGTGCGGCGTGGCATGGCCAGGGAATGCGGGCGCGGGACGCGGTCTTCACGGGGGCGAGGTAGCGGAGAGGGGATGAGGAGGCCGAGGGCCTCACCGCGGGCCGTAGGGGAATGGCAGCGATTGTCGGGAAGGAAGACTGGGACGACGGGCGACGGGACGGCGCCTGTGCGGTGGCTCCGAAGACGGCGAGCGGTGATGGGGCACAGCGTGGCTCGGGGAGGCCGTCGGGGAGGAGGTCGAGGAGGTCCGGCGTGGGGAGGAGACGGGGAGGCGACGGCGGAGACGAGCGACGCCGGCGACGGGGCGTCAAGGCGATGGGGGAGTCCGGCGACGGGGTCGGGGCACTGGCGTCGTGGGAGGGTCTGAGCGGGTTCGTCACCGATCCAGATCGGATCGGTAGGGGGAGAGGAGAGACGTGGGGAGTGGGGGGGAGTGTGCGGTCGTGGGGGGGTTAGGGTTTTCCCCTGGTGGGGATAGGGAGGGGGGTTGGGCCGGTTGGTGGGCTGGCCGGCTGGGCCGTCTGGCCCAGTTGGCCAGGGGGGTTCTTTTATTTTGTTTTTGCTTTCTGTTTTGTTCCTTTTCCTTTTATTTATATTAACTTTTCTGTTATAGTTTTGTTTCCTATTATTTTAGTTTTAGTAAAATATATACTTAGTATCTAAATAGTATTTCAACTTAGTCCATAGTCAAAAAAGTCTAGTCCTCAAATAAATTAGTTTGACATTTTACTAATTATAAAAGGTATTTAAATATTTGTTTTGTTGTTGTTTTATTCATCTCATAGTACTTAAATATTTTATAAAGGTGTGGTTTCTCCACCATAATTATCTATGTAATATTTGGTTCACTCCGAACATTTTAGTTTTAATTTTTGAAAACCTTTACTGTTGACTTGATTTTTGAATTTGAATTTGAATCGATGCCGAATCAACGCGGGTTTATCAACAGTAACTGAGGTGACGTGGCATCATTAGCATGGGATTACTGTAGCTTAATTATCCGGGCATCACAAAGCAATTCACGAATAATTTGTATAAGGAAGAGAACTTTCACATGCACATACACTATCCTGGAAATCTTTTGTGATTGTGAGCCCCCATCAAAATATTATATGCCAAAATTGTTGACGTTGGACAAGGAAGACAACATAATGATTTATGTTTGCTCATATTCACATAGAAGTCATATTGTCATAGATCCTTCAACATTTGGTGTTTGCCCCCCATCTTTGCTAGCCAAAAATTCCGCACCAAGTAGAGATACTACTTGTGCATCCAAAAACCCTTAAACCCAAATCTTATTTTCAAGAGTCCACCATACCTACCTATATGCAGTATTTCCGTGCCGTTCTAAGCAAATTTGTATGTGCCATCTCTAATTTACAAAAAATAAATTTCTCTTTTGTGTGCTCGTACCGCTCGCGAGGCGGTGAGGGGTGGCCAATATTATCCATGCTAGACGTGTTATTCTTACGATGAGTGTTTATTCACTTGTCATTGCACGAGAGTAAGGTAAAGGTTTTAGGGATGCCCAGTCCCGAAATTAAAAATGAATTTACTTTATGTTGTCAAATAACAAATTCCTTGGAAAGTGTTGGTATGGAGGGCACCCGTGGATACGGCTAGCCATGGAAAGTGAAAGTATGGTGAAAAAAGGAATACACTTTATTTTCTGTTTGGGAACCGCCTATGACATATCTAGCATGGAAATTGTTGGGAGCTCTAAGTCGCTTTCGTTGGTGGGAAAAGTATACCTCTCAAAATGTTTTTATCTCTCAATTTTTGCTTTGAGCTCTGGCACCTCTACAGATCCCTACTTCCCCCTGCGAAGGGCCTATCTTTTACTTTTATGTATTTACTTTCATGCAAGAGTCAAAGTTATTCTCTCTATTCCTTTTTATTTTTCTCTTTGGGCAAGCATCATGTGCTGAGGAAAGATCTAGGCACACATGTCCGGTTGAATATGGGTAGCATGAGTTATTATTGTTGACATCACCCTTGAGGTGAATACGTTGGGAGGCAAAACAATAAGCCCCTATCTTTCTATGTGTCCGGTTGAAACGTTTTGCTCATGTGTATGCGGTGAGTGTTAGCAATCATAGAAGACTATATGATGGTTGAGTATGTGGAGCTCTAACTTAAACTCTGTTGAATAAGTTGAATTGCAATTGCTTGGTGACTGTGAACATAGGTTGTTGGGTTTCAAGAGAGTTCATTGTTTAAACCTTAACATGTGAATTGGTTGCCACTACAACATGAGAAATTTTATGAGAAATAATTACTGTTATGATGCTAGGAAAAGTGAGTGAAATTATTATTGATTAAACTTATGCACTTTGCTAGCATTCACACTTCATAAATTATTTGTTTTATCATTTACCTTCTCGAGCACGAGCAGGAATTAAGCCTTGGGATGCTGATACGTCTCCAACGTATCTATAATTTATGAAGTATTCATGCTATTATTTTATCATTCTTGGATCTTTTACAATCATTTTATAGCAACTTTATATCATTTTTTGGGACTAACCTATTGTCCCAGTGCCCAGTGCCAGTTGCTGTTTTTTGCTTGTTTTTTACATCGCAGGAAATCAATATCAAACGGAGTCCAAACACCGCGAAACTTTTTAGAGATTTTTTTGGGCCAGAAGACATCCATTGGGCCAAAGAAGCACCTCGAGGGTGCCCCGAGGGGGGCACAACCCACCAGGGCGCGCCAGGACCCCTGGCACGCCCAGGTGGGTTGTGCCCACCTCGGTGGTCTCCCGCACCCCTTCTTTGTAGTATAAATTCCCAAATATTCCAAAACCCATCGGGGTTACCCTAGATCAGAAGTTCCGCCGCCGCAAGGTCTCTGTATCCGCGAAAACCAATCTAGACCCCGTTCCGGCACCCTACCGGAGGGGGAATAATCTCCGGTGGCCATCTTCATCATCCAGGCGGCCACCACGATGAGGAGGGAGTAGTCCACCCTCGGGGCTGAGGGTTTGTACCAGTAGCTATGTGTTTAATCTCTCTATCTCTCTCGTGATCTATATCATGGGCTTTGTTAATATAGTCGGATCATATGATGTTTCTACCCTCTATACTCTTGTTATGATGAATTGAATCTTTACCCTTCAAAGTTTTGTCTTGTCGGTTTGAATATTCAGAGATGAGAACACATGATATATGTCTTGCAATATGAATACTTGAGGTGACAATGGGGTATCATATTTATTCACTTGATGTATGTTATGGCACTCAACTTGCAGATTCCCGAGGTGACATTGGGGTAATCTATGCATAGGGGTTGATGCACGTTTTTATTATCTTTTCTCCGATAGAAACTTTGGGGTCTCTTTGTAGTTCTTTGTGTGGATGGAGTATTATGAATATGAATTTGCTTTGGCGTTATTTTAGTATGAACTCTTGATTAGATAGATCGGAAATAATAGCTTGTGTTATTTTAGTATGAACTATAGGATAGATTGATCGGAAAGAATAGCTTCGAGGTGGTTTCGTACCCTACAAACAATTTCTATCTTTTGTTCTCCGCTAATAGGAACTCGGGAGTGATTCTTTATTGCACTTTGAGGGATAATCATATGATCCAACTATGTTAGCACTGTTGAGAGGTTGCACTAGTGAAAGTACGGACCCTAGGCCTCGTTTTCAAGCATTGCAATACCCTTTTTGTGCCCGTTTACTATTTGCTACCTTGCTGTTTTTATTTATTCAGATTATAAAAATATATTTCTACCATCAATATTACACTTTGATCACCATCTCTTCGCCGAACTAGTGCACCTATACAATTTACCATTGTATTGGGTGTGTTGGGGACGCAAGAGATTTTTTATATTTGGTTGTAGGGTCGTTTGAGAGAGACCATCTTCATCCTACGCCTCCCACGGATTGATAAACCTTAGGCCATCAACTTGAGGGAAAATTGCTACTGTCCAACAAAACTCTGCGCTTGGAGGCCCAACACGTGTCTAATAGAATAAAGTTGCGTAGTAGACATCAATGAGCAGTTAGCCGCAATAAATATTTTTCATAACACTCCTTGGTATGCTGATTATGCTAATTATATTGTTGCTATTTACCACCTAGCTTTACATACCAACAAAAGAAAAAAATGTTTTATTATTTAAGACATTACTTTTGGGATGACCCACATCTTTATAAAGAAGGAGTAGATGGTATTATTAGACGATGTGTAGCTGAGCATGAACAGGGACAAATCCTACGGAAATGTCACTCCGAAGCTTGTGGAGGGCATCATGCTGGATATAGAACTACTCATAAGGTATTGCAATCTGGATTTTATTGGCCCACTCTCTTCAAGGATGCCCGTAAGTTTGTCTTATCTTGTGATGAATGTCAAAGAATAGGTAATATGAGTAAGCGTCAAGAAATGCCTATGAATTATTCACTTGTTGTTGAACCATTTGATGTTTGGGGATTTGAATACAATGGGACCTTTTCCTTCCTCTAATGGGTATACACATATTTTGGTTGATGTTGATTATGTTACTAAGTGGGTAGAAGCTATCCCAACCAGTAGTGCTGATCACAAAACCTCTATTAAAATGCTTAAGGAAGTTGTTTTCCCAAGGTTTGGAGTCCCTAGATATTTAATGACTGATGGTGGTTTACACTTTATTCATGGCGCTTTACGCAAAATGCTTGCCAAGTATGATGTTAACCATAGAATTGCATCACCTTATCATCCTTAGTCTAGTGGTCAAGTTGAACTTAGCAATAGAGAAATAAATTTAATTTTACAAAAGACTGTCAATAGGTCTAGGAAGAATTGGTCTAAGCAATTAGATGATGCACTTTGGGCTTATAGCACAACATATAAAAATCCTATGGGTATGTCTCCTTATAAAATGGTTTATGGAAAAGCTTGTCATTTGCCTCTTGAGTTAGAACATAAAGCATATTGGGCAATCAAAGAACTCAACTATGATTTCAAACTTGCCGGTGAAAAGAGGTTATTTGATATTAGCTCATTAGATGAATGGAGAACCCAAGCTTATGAAAATGCCAAGTTATTCAAAGAGAAAGTTAAAAGATGGCATGATAAAAGAATCCAAAAGCGTGAGTTTAAAGTTGGAGAATTTGTTCTTTTGTACAACTCTCGTTTCAGATTTTTTGCAGGAAAACTCCTCTCTAAATGGGAAGGACCCTATGTTATCGAGGAGGTTTATCGGTCTGGAACTATCACAATAAATAATGCCGAAGGTACTAACCTAAAGGTTGTCAATGGGAAGCAAATAAAACATTATATCTCAGGTACGCCCATTAATGTTGAAAGTAATATTATCCAAACAATGTTACCGGAGGAACACATAAAAGAGTCCTTCCAGAACACTCCAGAATCATGAAAATAAGGAGGTACGTGATACGGTACATAAACGGACTCCAAAAAATTCGCAAAATAATTTTTGTCAGTTTTGGAATATTTAGAAAATTTGGAAAATAAGAAACACTGGGAAAGTGACCTTGGTGGGCACAAGACACCATGGCGCGCCTGGCTGCCAGGCGTGCCCAGGTGGGTTGTGCCCACCTGGGGCACCTTACGGACTCTGTTTTTCTCTTGTTTGCTTGTTTCCCAAGATAAAAATCTTTATATACCCCTAGAACCTATTGACCATCGTATCGTGGAGAAATCTTCTATCTTCTTTTCTTGCTGTTTCTCTGATAGATCTGAAAATATGTCATCACAAGACTTTGAGGGAGAGAGCTATGTTGCCGATTTCATTGCAAACCCCAAGTATTATGGGGATGTGGGGCACTATTGCTGGACCTCCGAAGAGGATGAAAATGAACCAGTTCCTCCCTATTTCAAAAACGAAAGCATGGAGGCATTATGCAAGAGGATAATAAAGCTCGAGATGGAGAACGATGAGTTGAGAGTAGATAACTTTATCCTTTGGAGTAAGCTAGAGGAAAAGAAGGGAAAACCCTCTACTTCTTCATCACCACCACCTCCTTCTTCATCACCAAAAGAAAATTGAGTATCGGGTATGGGCACTCCCCTTGGCTTCCATCAAGCTTGGGGGAGGTGCCCCGGTATCGTATCATCCCCACTATCTTTTGTCTTTACTTATTTTAGTTTGATCTTTTGCTTTAGATGAATAAAAGTTTAGTTCGATCCTTTCTTTTCGAGAGCTTGCTTAATGATCTATCCTTGTAATTGTGTGCAAGATATATAATACAGTTTAGTTTGAGTTTTTGCTTTCTTTACTTTCATGTTGCAATAAAAAGAAAGGAAATAAATGAAAAGATCATATGCTAATCTTATGATAGGTGATGATACCACATAAGGAAAAGTGTAAGTAGGAAATTTTATTAGAGATTGACAAACATAGCATTGGTCAATGATGCAACTCATGAAAGAATTAAAAAGGAAAGAGAAGATTCACATATAAATACACTATCCTAAAAATCTTTTGTGATTGTGACCCCCCATCAAAATATTATATGCCAAAATTTTTGACGTTGGACAAGGAAGACAACATAATGATTTATGTTTGTTCTTATTCACATAGAAGTTATATTGTCATAGATCCTTCAATATGTGGTGCTTGCCCCTATCTTTGCTAGCCAAAAATTCCGCACTAAGTAGAGATACTACTTGTGCATCCAAAAACCCATAAACCCAAATCTTATTTTCAAGAGTCCACCATACCTACCTAGGGATTGAGCAAGATCCCTCAAGTAAGTTTTCATCAGTGCAATAAGGCAATAAAAATTGCTTCTAAAAGTGTGAGATCATTTAGTGTAAGAGAAAATTGAGCGTTGTACGAACTTGTGATGGTGAAGAATAAAAGCGACAGACTGCATAACAAAGGTTGCTATCACAAGGGGCAATACAACATGACGTTCTTTTGCACTAAGGCGTTGAGCATACAAACAAATAAGCGCTTGGCAACCTCTTCTTCCCTATGCGAAGGGCCTATCTTTTACTTTTATGTATTTACTTTTATGCAAGAGTCAAAGTTTTCCTCTCTATTCCTTTTATTTTTCTCCTTTGGCAAGCATCATGTGGTGAGGAAAGATCTAGGCACATATGTCCAGTTGAATATGGGTGGCATGAGTTATTATTTTTGACATCACCCTTGAGGTGAATATGTTGGGAGGCGAAACTATAAGCCCCTATTTTTCTATGTGTCCGATTGAAACGTTTTGCTCATGTGTATGCAGTGAGTGTCCGGTTGAAACTATATGATGGTTGATTATGTGGACTTGCCTAAAGGCTCCGATACATGACCCTTCTTGAAAAGGTAATGAATTGTAGTTGCAAAGCTGACTGAAAACATAGTTTGTTGGTTTCTATGCTTTATACTTCAATTGTGTGATGAACTGTTACTTATTCATGAGAAGTTTATGACAAAAGCTCTATGATAAAAGTCTTATGTTCAAATTTGTTGCTGTTGTAATAATCTACATGATGCTTCTATGTCCTTATTTTATTTTTAACGACACCTCTCTCTCTCTCTCTCTCTAAGCATGTGGACATGTTTTTCGATTTTGGTTTTTGCTTGAGGACAAGCGAGGTCTAAGCTTGGGGGAGTTGATACGTCCATTTCGCATCATGTTTTCCTATTGTTATTTATGATGTTTTTATGCATAATAATGCTTTTTGGAGTAATTCTAATGCCTTTTCTCTCATAATATGCAAGTACAAAAAAGGGAGAATTCCGGCAGCTGGATATCGGGACCTGGAAAAGCTACGACAGGCCACCTATTCTGCACAACTCCAAACAAGCTGAAACTTCACGGAGATTTTTATGGAATATTTGAAGAATATTGGAGCAAATAAGTACCAGAGGGGGCCCACCAGGTGGGCACAACCCACCTTGGCGTGCCAGGGAGCCCTGGCGCGCCCTGGTGGGTTGTGCTCACCCAGGCCCACCTCCGATGCCCATCTTCTAGTATATAAGTCATTTTGACCTAGAAAAAAAAAGGAGAGGACTTTCGGGACGGAGTGCTGTCGTCTCGAGGCGGAACTTGGGCAGGAGTACTTTTGCCCTTCGGCGGAGCGATTCTGCCGGGGGAACTTCCCTCCCGGAGGGGGAAATCATCATCATCATCACCAACAACTCTCCCATCTTGGGGAGGGCAATCTCCATCAACATCTTCAACAGCACCATCTCCTCTCAAACCCTAGTTCATCTCTTGTGTCCAATCTTTGTACCGTAACTATAGATTGGTGCTTGTGGGTGACTAGTAGTGTTGATTACATCTTGTAGTTGATTACTATATGGTTTATTTGGTGGAATATTATATGTTCAGATCCAATATGCTATTTAATACACCTCTGATCTTGAGCATGATTATCATTTGTGAGTAGTTACTTTTGTTCTTGAGGTCCCAGGATAAATCATGTTGCAAGTAATCATGTGAACTTGATATGTGTTTGATATTTGATAGTATGTATGTTGTGATTCCCTTAGTGGTGTCATTTGAGCGTCGACTACATGACACTTCAAATATTAGGGCCTAAGGGAATGCATTGTGGAGTAGTTATTAGATGATGGGTTGCGAGAGTGACAGAAGCTTCCATAAGGGACTGATTGGATCCAAAAGCTTAATGCTATGGTTAGACTTTATTCCTAATACTTTTCTCGTAGTTGCGGATGCTTGCGAGGGGGTTAATCATAAGTAGGAGGTTTGTTCAAGTAAGAACAGCACCTAAGCACCGGTCCACCCACATGTCAAATTATCAAAGTAGCGAACACGAATCGAACCAACATGATGAAAGTGACTAGATGAAATTCCCGTGTACCCTCAAGAACCTTTGCTTACTATTAGAGATCGTTTTGGCTTGTCCTTTGCCTCAAAAGGATTGGGCTATCTTGCTGCACTTTTGTTACTATTATCATTACTTGCTCGTTACAAATTATCTTGCTATCGAACTACTCTGTTACTTACAATTTCAGCACTTGCAGACATTACCTTGCTGAAAACCACTTGTTATTTCCTTCTGCTCCTCGTTGGGTTCGACACTCTTACTTATCGAAAAGAGCTACAATTGATCCCGTATACTTGTGGGTCATCAAGGCTATTTTCTGGCGCCGTTGCCGGGGAGGGAAGCGCCTTTGGTAAGTGGAATTTGGTAAGCAAACATTTATATAGTGTGCTGAAATTTACTGTCACTTGTTACTATGGAAAACAATCCTTTGAGGGGTTTGTTTGGGGTATCTTCATCTCGACCGGAACCACAATTAGCTACCCCTCAACCTACTGCACCTACTGAAAATATTGAATATATGTGGAACAAATTTGTGGGTTGTTTAAGATTGCAGGTTTACGCGGAGATGAAGTTAAGAAGAACGTTTTCCCTTTATCTTTGAAGGGAAAAGCATTGGCATGGTATAGGCTATGCAATGAAATTGGATCTTGGAATTGGAATCGATTGAAATTGGTGTTCCATCAAAAAATTTACCATATGCATCTAGTTCATCATGATTGGAATTATATATATATATATATATATATATATAATTTTTGGCCTTGTGAAGGAGAAATTATCGCTCTAGCTTGGGGGAGGCTTAAGTCAATGTTATATTCATGCCCCAATCATGAGCTCTCAAGAGAAATTATTATCCAGAATTTTTATGCTCGGCTTTCTCATAATGATCGATCCATCACTACTACAGGATGCTGCTAACGCGACACTGCGATCAGAGACCCTTCGACGAAACTGTGTGCGATGCCATAATCGCAAACGGTGGTGTAAAAAACCCGTCAAAAAATGTGCAAAACGTTTGCGATGGAGGATGCATCAAACACGGTTCAGATTTTAGTTGCGTGTGTGATTCAGGGCATACGCTTCAGTTAAATTAACCGTTTTCGATGAGGAGGAACAAAAGAAACGGGAAGCCAGATAAAGGTGTGTGTGATGTACAACATACGGTTCACTCGGATGAAGTGTTTGTGATTAGGCAACACAAAAGAAACGGTTAGCCAGATGAAGGTGTGTGCGATGTACATCATACAGTTCACAACGGATGAACTGTTTTAGATTAGGCAACACAAAAGAAACGGTCGGCCAGATGAAGGTGTGTGCGATATATGGCATGCGGTTCACTCGGATGAACTGTTTGCGTTGACACAAGAGAACAGAAATGGTTCAATTTAACAAGACGATGAACTGTTTGCGTTGACACAAGAGAACAGAAATGGTTCAACTTAACAAGACGTGTGTGTTGTGCGATGGGATTGCATACAGAAAAACAACATATATATATATATATATATATATATATATATATATATATATATATATAGACACACACACACACACTTATAAGGACATGCTTGCATAACCAAATTAAACATCCACTTACATAGGTGGCTACTACAACCATGGCATTTGCGCACACCAAAGTAAACTATTACATGCATAATTACATAGGTGGCTACTACACACATGGCATTTCCACACACCAATAAAGTAAATTATATATTACATGCATGATTAACAAGCATAAACGATCATCTGATCATCATCTACTTCTTGTGACGCTTGCTCTACTTGTGGCTCGATCCGGGCTCGTCGATTTGGGTAACGAGGCACTTCCTCATGTCAATGATCTGCCTGTGCATCTCATAGCATGTGTACACGCTCTTGGCCGCAAAACTGAGGTGAGGTTCATCCAGTTGCCGCATCCAGGCCCCATGCCAGGATACGGGACTTGTCCTCTGGGCATCCTGCTTCATCTTTTCGTAGTAGGGGTCGATGATGGCCGAGGCGAGTTCGACTAGGGAGTCCTTCTTCGTGCTACCCCAGACCGTGTAGTGGTCACGGATTTCGACAAGGTTCTTGCAGGCCAAGCCCATAACACTGAGCGCTTTTACATCGTTGGTGGTATCCACCGTGGCGAACTTGTAGTCAGTGCTGTTGACAAACCTGTTGAAACGGTCGCAAGGCTCTGTGGCCATGCAGTAGTGGTAGATGAGGACATGATGGCACACACACAACTGGGCAACGGCAACCTTCTGATCTATGCCGGGACGACCGGCGGTGTACTGGAGGTCGATGCCGACCACCTTGTACTTGTCTCCAGCAAGCAACTGCTCAACGTTGTTGATGAAGTCGTCCACCACGGCCGGGTCGATGGTGTACACCACCAAGAGATCCGTCTCCCTTGCGTGGGTCTCCACTCTATGCTCGCCGAACTCCATTGGAGCGCCGCCGGACATCCCCTCTCTATGTGTCGTTGTGGGTGTCCTTGTTGTGTTGTGGGGCGCGATCGAAAGGTTGAAGAGACTAAGGTTATAATGGCCGCAGGAATTAAAGGGGAAGCCGGACGGCCAGGAATATCGGCAGGCCCTGATGGCAGTTCTAATTTGCAGCGCGTAACTCCAGCGTGCCGCACGTAACTGCATCGCGTGGCAACCCGCGCGACGCAACCGTATGCATACGGGGGCCCCGATGTGATCGTGCACACGCCCAACCATTGGCAGAGCACGCGCGGAGGGACGCGAGCAGAGCGCTCCGCGGTCACCTCAACGGCGAGCAACCATATATATATGCATATAGTAGTTGAACACACAAGGAAAAGCTGTACACAAGCCGAGCGCGCCGACGGACGCGTGCAGAGTGCGCCAACGGACGCGAGCAGAGCGCGCCCCGGCGCCTAACGGTGGGATAGACCTTCATTCAAGCCAATCAAAATAAGACTGGAACGGACATGTCTGTATTGAGCAAAGGGATCGCACATGTCTGTATTGACTGGAACGAGAATGCAATAGCAAAATAAGAATTAAGGCCACGATGATGCGATCGCAGTGGTGGTTACAGGAGGCAAGAAGAAAGATGCATCCATCAACGTACGACCTCCTCCTCCTCAACTCAGTGCGCCGGCCGGGCCACCGACCGGCGGCTAAGGAGCGGCGACTTGTGTGGCGAGGTCAAGGTGCTTCTCAACTAAGGCATCCAAGGCTTCCAGCCGGCTGAAGAAGGCCAACGTCGTAGCGTCCTCACTGGCCTTGTAGATACCTATGTACATGATTCGTTCGTACACATGGATGTGTAGGTTGACGGTTTTGTTGCAGGGCGAGGCGCCTCGCGGCGAGCGCGACCTCCAGGTGGACAGTCTTCGTGGCGTCGGCGGGCAGTCGCAGGGCCACCAGTGCTTCAAAGAGGTTCCGACCATGGAGGCCGATTAGGGTGGCAGGCAATGAGGAGCCTGAGCGCGCGAGCTGGAGGAGTACGGCGATGTCGTCCGCGAGCTTCTTGACGACGGTGAACCTGTTGGTGCGGCGAACGATCATCTGGTCCAACTGAGAGTCGTAGCTGGCGTCGACGGCGGCCATCCACCAGCCGGTCGCCAACACCGTATGGAGACGATCCACGGTGCCATGCTGCAGGCCGGCGTTTTGGGCCATCTGGCACAGCTGCTGGCAGCTCGCGCGCATCGCCGCCATGGGTCTGGAGTGGGCACTTTTGCGCTTTTTAGTGTAGGTGCTTAGGCAAATGCTTAGGTGCGTACCATGTGGTAGATGCATTGGAATGGAGGGGCGCCTTTATATGAGTGCAAACTGTGTTGCATTCACATCGTTCTGCCTCTTTTCCCGGTCCTCCCATTACTTCCCTCATGCATTCACACGATGCTAATTGAAGGAGGATGCATCATTGGCCGTTCAACATTTTGGGAACCGCTACCCTCTCCCTCGTCTGCATTAAAGTAGTATCGGGAATTGCGCCACCCGCTGTCAAATCGAATAGTACTGCACCGCGCCCGCTAGTGATTCACACAGGTCATCCAAAAGAATCGTTTGTGTTCAAGAGATGCAAAAATCCTATTCTCACTTTGCATACGGGTGTTCTATCTGAAACCATCATGCTTGTTGTGAGAAGCTCCAGTTTGTGAGAAGCATATACCCAAACCTACCCCAAATAGGACAAAAACTTTACCACGACATGTTGATGCCCATCCATGATAGCATGCCAAGTTTCATGAATTTCACACGAGTTTTGGATTTACTAGAATTTAAAAACCAGGTATCTCAATGTTTGCGGCCGAGTGACGGTGGCAGGGTGTTTGACATTCATTCCCATTTCTTGCCTGGGACCTAAGCATGCACCCAAGGACAAAGATTTGATTTTTCAACCAATTTATATGCATTGGAACATGTGCATGTAGTTCAAATTTGAATTATGCACATAAATGCATTGACAACTCACTTAATGCATACAAATGTCCAAACGAACCCCAAAAAATCACAAAAAATAACACAACACTCCTGTTGTTCTATGTTGACACGAGAAAAAAATTGAAAGCAATAAGAGGCAATGGATATCGTTTCACCCCCAAAGTTGGGGCGTTCCCTACTGAAACAATCATGCTTGTTGTGAGAAGCTCTGGTTTGGAGAAGCATATACCCAAACCTGCCCCAAATGGCACAAAAACTTTACCACGACATGTTGATGCCGCTCCATGATAGCATGCCAAGTTTCATGAATTTTAGACGAGTTTTGGATTTACTAGAATTTAAAAACCAGGTATCTCAATGTTTGCGGCCGAGTGACGGTGGCACGGTGCTTGACATTCATTCCCATTTCTTGCATGGAACCTAGGCATGCACCCAAGGACCAACGATTTGATTTTTCAACCAATTTATATGCACAGGAGCATGTGTATGTAGTTCAAATTTGATTTATGCACATAAATGCATTGAAAACTCACTTAATGCATAAAAATGTCTAAACGAACCCCGAAAAGTCACAAAAAATAGCACAACACTCCTGTTGTTATATGTTGACACGAGAAAAAAATTGAAAGCAATAAGAGGCAATGGATATCGTTTTGCCCCCAAAGTTGGGGCGTTCCCTACCGAAACAATCATGCTTGTTGTGAGAAGCTCTGGTTTGTGAGAAGCATATACCCAGACCTGTCCCAAATGGGACGAAAACTTTACCCCGCCATGTTGATGCCGCTCCATGATATCATGCCAAGTTTCATGAATTTCAGACGAGTTTTTGATTTACTAGAATTTAAAAACCAGGTATCTCAATGTTTAGGGCCAAGTGACGGTGGCACGGTGCTTGACATTCATTCCCATTTCTTGCATGGGACCTGAGCATGCACCCAAGGACAAAAGATTTGTCTTTCAACCAATTTATATGCACCGGAGCATGTGCTTGTAGTTCAAATATGAATTATGCACATAAATGCATTGAAAACTCACTTAATGCATAAAAATATCCAAACGAACCCCAAAAAATCAGAAAAATGGCACAACACTCCTGTTGTTCTATGTTGACACGAGAAAAAAATTGAAAGCAATAAGAGGCAATGGATATCGTTTCGTCCCCAAAGGTGGGATATTCCCTACCGAAAACCATCATGCTTCTTGTGAGAAGCTCCGGTTTGTGAGAAGCATATACCCAAACCACCCCCAAACGAACCCCGAAAAATCACAAAAATTCACACAGCACTCCTGTTGTTCTACATTGACACGAGAAAAAAAATTGAAAGCAATAAGAGGTTATGGATATTGTTTCGTCCCCAAAGGTGGGACGTTCCGAATCGAAAACCAGCATACTTGTTGTGAGAAGATCCGGTTTGTGAGAAGCATATACCCAAACATGCCCCAAACGGGTCAAAATTTGTACCATAGCATGTTGATGCCACTCCATGATAGCATGCCAAGTTTCATCAATTTCAGACGAGTTTTGGATTTACTAGAATTTAAAAACTAGGCATCTCAATGTTTTGCCGGCAATCAACGGTGCCCCGGTGTTTGAAATTCATTCCCATTTCTTGCATGGGACCTAAGCATGCACCCAAGGTCACATATTTTATTTTTCAACCAATTTATATGCACTGGAGTATGTGCATGTATTTCAAATTTGAAGTCTGCACATAAATGCATTGAAAACTCACTTAATGCATAAAAATGTCCAAACGAACCCCGAAAAATCACAGAAATTCACACAACACTCCTGTTGTTCTATGATGACACGAGAAAAAATTGAAAGCAATAAGAGGCAATGGATATTGTTTCGTCCCCAAAGGTGGGACATTCCCTACCGAGAACCATCATGCTTGTTGTGAGAAGCTCCGGTTTGTGAGTAGCATATACCCAAACCTGCCCCAAATGGGACAAAATTTGTACCATGGCATGTTGATGCCGCTCCATGATAGCATGCCAAGTTTCATCACTTTCACACAAGTTTTGAATTTACTAGAATTTAAAAACCAGGCATCTCAATGTTTTGCCGGCAATCAACGGTGCCCCGGTGTTTGAAATTTATTCCCATTTCTTGCATGGGACCTAAGCATGCACCCAAGGACACATATTTGAATTTTCAACCAATTTATATGCACTGGAGCATGTGCATGTAGTTCATATTTGAATTATGCACATAAATGCATTGAAAACTCAGTTAATGCATAAAAATGTCCGAACGAACCCCCGAAAAATCACAAAAATTCACACAACACTCGTGTTGTTCTACGTTGACACGAGAAAAAAATTGAAAGCAATAAGAGGCAATGGATATCCTTTCGTCCCCAAAGGTGGGACGTTCCCTACCGAAAACCATCATGCTTGTTGTGAGAAGCTCCGGTTTGCGAGAAGCATATACCCAAACCTGCCCCAAATGGGACAAAATTTGTACCACGACATGTTGATGCCGCTCCATGATAGCATGCCAAGTTTCATGAATTCCAGACGAGTATTGGATTTACTAGAATTTAAAAACCAGGCATCTCAATGTTTTGTCGGCAATCAACGGTGCCCCGATGTTTGAAATTCATTCCCATTTCTTGCATGGGACCTGAGCATGCACCCAAGGACACATATTTGATTTTTCAACCAATTTATATGCACTAGAGCATGTGCAAGTAGTTCAAATTATAATTATGTACATAAATGCAGTGAAAACTCAGCTAATGCATAAAAATGTCCAAACAAACCACGAAAATTCAAAAAAATTCACACAACACTCCTGTTGTTCTATGTTGACACGAGAGCAATAAGAGGCAATGGATATCGTTTCGTCCCCAAAAGTGGGACGTTCCCTACCGAAAACCATCATGCTTGTTGTGAGAAGCTCCGGTTTGTGAGAAGCATATACCCAAACCTGCCCCAAATGGGACAAATTTTTTACCACGGCATGTTGATGCTGCTCCATGATAGGATGCCAAGTTTCATCAATTTCAGAAAAGTTTTGGATTTACTAGAATTTAAAAGCCAGGCATCTCAAAGTTTTGCCGGCAATAAACGGTGCCCCCGTGTTTGAAATTCATTCCCATTTCTTGCATGGGACCAGTGCATGCACCCAAGGACACATATTTGATTTTTCAACCAATTTATATGCACTGGAGCATGTGCATGTAGGTCAAATTTAAATTATGCATATAAATGCAGTGAAAACTCAGTTAATGCATAAAAATGTCCGAACGAACCACAAAAATCACAAAAATTCACACAACACTCCTGTTGTTCTATGTTGACACGAGAAAAAAATTGAAAGCAATAAGAGGCAATGGATATCGTTTCGTCCCCAAAGGTGGGACGTTCCCTAGCGAAAACCATCATGCTTGTTGTGAGAAGCTCCGGTTTGTGAGAAGCATATACCCAAACCTGCCCCAAATGGGAAAATATTTGTACGACGACATGTTGATGCCGCTCCATAATAGCATGCGAAGTTTCATGAATTTCAGACAAGTTTTGGATTTACTAGAATTTAAAAATCAGGCATCTTAATGTATTGCCGGCAATAAACCGTGCCCCGGTGTTTGAAATCCATTCCCATTTCTTCCATGGGACCTAAGCATGCACCCAAGGACACATATTTGATTTTTCAACCTATTTATATGCACTGGAGCATGTGCATGTATTTCAAATTTGAATTATGCACATAAATGCGTTGAAAACTCAGTTAATGCATAAAGATGTCCAGACGAACCCCGAAAAATCACAAAAATTCACACAACACTCTTGGTCTTCTACGTTGACACGAGAAAAAAATTTGAAAGCAATAAGAGGCAATGGATATCATTTCATCCCCAAATGTGGGACGTTCCCTGCCGAAAACCATCATGCTTGTTGTGAGAAGCTCCGGTTTGTGAGAAGCATATACCCAAACCTGCCCCAAATTGGACAATATTTGTACGACGACATGTTTATGCCGCTCCATGATAGCATGCTAAGTTTCATGAATTTCAGACAAGTTTTGGATTTACTAGAATTTAAAAATCAGGCATCTTAATGTATTGCCGGCAATAAACCGTGCCCCGGTGTTTGAAATCCAATCCCATTTCTTCCATGGGACCTAAGCATGCACCCAAGGACACATATTTGATTTTGCAACCAATTTATATGCACTGGAGCATGTGCATGTAGTTCAAATTTGAATTATGCACATAAATGCTTTGAAAACTCAGTTAATGCATAAAAATGTCCAGACGAACCCTGAAAAATCAGAAAAATTCACACAATACTCCTGTAGTTCTATGTTGACACAAGAAAAAAAATTGAAAGCAATACGAGGCAATGGATATCGTTTCGTCCCCAAAGGTGGGGCGTTCCCAACCGAAAACCATCATGCTTGTTGTGAGAAGATCCTGTTTGTGAGAAGCATATACCCAAACCTGCCCCAAATGGGACAAAATTTGTACCACACCATGTTGATGCCGCTCCATGATAGCATGCCAAGTTTCATCTATTTCAGACGAGTTTTGGATTTACTAGAATTTAAAAACCAGGAATCTTAATGTATTGCCGGCAATCAACGGTGCCCCAGTGTTTGAAATTCATTCCCATTTCTTGCATGGGACCTAAGCATGCACCCAAGGACACATATTTGATTTTGCAACCAATTTATATGCACTGGAGCATGTGCATGTAGTTCAAATTTGAATTATGCACATAAATGCTTTGAAAACTCAGTTAATGCATAAAAATGTCCAAACAAACCCCGAAAAATCACAAAAATTCACACAACACTCCTGTTGTTCTATGTTGACACAAGAAAAAAAATTGAAAGCAATACGAGGCAATGGATATCGTTTCGTCCCAGAAGGTGGGACATTCCCTACCGAAAACCATCATTCTTGTTGTGAGAAGCTCCAGTTTGTGAGAAGCATATACCCAAACCTGCCCCAAATGGGACAAAATTTGTACCACAGAATGTTGATGTCGCTCCATGATAGCATGCCAAGTTTCATGAATTTCAGACGAGTTTTGGATTTACTAGAATTTAAAAACCAGGCATCTCAATGTTTTGCCGGCAATAAACGGTGCCCCGGTGTTTGAAATTCATTCCCATTTCTCGCATGGGACCAGTGCATGCACCCAAGGACACATATTTGATTTTTCAACCAATTTATATGCTTTGAAAACTCAGTTAATGCATAAAGATGTCCAAACGAACCCCGAAAAATCACAAAAATTCACACAACACTCTTGTTGTTCTACGTTGAGATGAGAAAAAAATTGAAAGCAATAAGAGGCAATGGATATCCTTTCGTCCCCAAAGGTGGGACGTTCCCTACCGAAAACCATCATGCTTGTTGTGAGAAGCTCCAGTTTGTGAGAAGCATATACCCAAACCTGCCCCAAATGGGACAAAATTTGTACCACGGCATGTTGATGCCGCTCCATGATAGCATGCCAAGTTTCATGAATTTCAGACGAGTTTTGGATTTACTAGAATTTAAAAACCATGCATCTCAATGTTTTGCCGGCAATCAACGGTGCCACCAATTTATATGCACTGGAGCATGTGCATGTATTTCAAATTTTAATTATGCACATAAATGCGTTGAAAATTCAGTTAATGCATAAAGATGTCCAAACGAACCCCGAGAAATCACAAAAATTAGCACAACACTCCTGTTGTTCTGTGTTGACACGAGAAAAAAAATTTGAAAGCAGTAAGAGGCAATGGATATCGTTTCGTCCCGAAAGGTGGGACGTTCCCTACTGAAAACCATCATGCTTGTTGTGAGAAGCTCCGGTTTGTGAGAAGCATATACCCAAACCTGCCCCAAATGGGACAAAATTTGTACCACGACATGTTGATGCCGCTACATGATAGCATGCCAAGTTTCATGAATTTCAGACAAGTTTTGGATTTACTAGAATTTAAAAACCAGGCATCTCAATGTTTTGCCGGCAATCAACGGTGCCCCGGTGTTTGAAATTCATTCCCATTTCTTGCATGGGACCTAAGCATGCACCCAAGGACACATATTTGATTTTTCAACCAATTCATATGCACTGGAACATGTGCATGTATTTCAAATTTGAATTATGCACATAAATGCATTGAAAACTCAGTTAATGCATAAAGATGTCCAAACGAACCCCAAAAACTCACAAAAATTCACACAACACTCCTGTTGTTCTACGTTGAGACGAGAAAAAAATTGAAAGCAATAAGAGGCAATGGATATCGTTTCGTCCCCAAAGGTGGGACGTTCCCTACCGAAAACCATCATGCTTGTTGTGAGAAGCTCCGGTTCGTGAGAAGCATATACCCAAACCTGCCCCAAATGGGACAAAATTTGTACCACGACATGTTGATGCCGCTCCATGATAGCATGCCAAGTTTCATGAATTTCGGACGAGTTTGGATTTACTAGAATTTAAAAACCAGGCATCTCAATGTTTTGCCGGCAATCAACGGTGCCCCGGTGTTTGAAATTCATTCCCATTTCTTGCATGGGACCTAAGCATGCACCCAAGGACATATATTTGATTTTTCAACCAATTTATATGCACTGGAGCATGTGCATGTATTTCAAATTTGAACTATGCACATAAATGCGTTGAAAACTCAGTTAATGCATAAAGATGTCCAAATGAACCCCGAAAAATCACAAAAATTCACACAACACTTCTGTTGTTCTACGTTGACACGAGAAAAAAAATTGAAAGCAATAAGAGGCAATGGATATCATTTCGTCCCCAAAGGTGGGACGTTCCCTGCTAAAAACCATCATGCTTGTTGTGAGAAGCTCCGGTTTGTGAGAAGCATATACCCAAACCTGCCCCAAATTGGACAATATTTGTACGACGACATTTTTATGCCGCTCCATGATAGCATGCTAAGTTTCATGAATTTCAGACGAGTTTTGGATTTACTAGAATTTAAAAATCAGGCATCTTAATGTATTGCCGGCAACAAACCGTGCCCCGGTGTTTGAAATCCATTCCCATTTCTTGCATGGGACCTAAGCATGCACCCAAGGACACATATTTGATTTTGCAACCAATTTATATGCAGTGGAGCATGTGCATGTAGTTCAAATTTGAATTATGCACATAAATGCTTTGAAAACTCAGTTAATGCATAAAAATGTCCAGACGAACCCCGAAAAATCACAAAAATTCACACAATACTCCTGTTGTTCTATGTTGACACAAGAAAAAAAATTGAAAGCAATACAAGGCAATGGATATCGTTTCGTCCCCAAAGGTGGGGCATTCCCAACCGAAAACTATCATGCTTGTTGTGACAAGATCCTGTTTGTGAGAAGCATATACCCAAACCTGCCCCAAATGGGACAAAATTTGTACCACAGAATGTTGATGCCGCTCCATGATAGCATGCCAAGTTTCCTGAATTTCAGACGAGTTTTGGATTTACTAGAATGTAAAAACCAGGCATCTCAATGTTTTGCCGGCAATCAACGGCGCCCCGGTGTTTGAAATTCATTCCCATTTCTTGCATGGGACCTAAGCATGCACCCAAGGACACATATTTGATTTTTCAACCAATTTATATGCACTGGAGCATGTGCATGTATTTCAAATTTGAATTATGCACATAAATGCATTGAAAACTCATTTAATGCATAAAGATGTCCAAACGAACCCCGAAAAATCACAAAAATTCACACAACACTCCTGTTGTTCTACGTTGAGACGAGAAAAAAATTGAAAGCAATAAGAGGCAATGGATATCCTTTCGTCCCCAAAGGTGGGATGTTCCCTACCGAAAACCATCATGCTTGTTGTGAGAAGCTCCAGTTTGTGAGCAGCATATACCCAAACCTGCCCCAAATGGGACAAAATTTGTACCACAGAATGTTGATGCCGCTCCATGATAGCATGCCAAGTTTCCTGAATTTCAGACCAGTTTTGGATTTACTAGAATTTAAAAACCAGGCATCTCAATGTTTTGCCGGCAATCAACGGCGCCCCGGTGTTTGAAATTCATTCCCATTTCTTGCATGGGACCTAAGCATGCACCCAAGGACACATATTTGATTTTTCAACCAATTTATATGCACTGGAGCATTGCATGTATTTCAAATTTGAATTATGCACATAAATGCATTGAAAACTCAGTTAATGCATAAAGATGTCCAAACGAACCCCGAAAAATCACAAAAATTCACACAACACTCCTGTTGTTCTACGTTGAGACGAGAAAAAAATTGAAAGCAATAAGAGGCAATGGATATCCTTTCGTCCCCAAAGGTGGGATGTTCCCTACCGAAAACCATCATGCTTGTTGTGAGAAGCTCCAGTTTGTGAGCAGCATATACCCAAACCTGCCCCAAATGGGACAAAATTTGTACCACACCATGTTGATGCCGCTCCATGATAGCATGCCAAGTTTCATCAATTTCAGACGAGTTTTGGATTTACTAGAATTTAAAAACCAGGAATGTTAATGTATTGCCGGCAATCAACGGTGCCCCAGTGTTTGAAATTCATTCCCATTTCTTGCATGGGACCTAAGCATGCACCCAAGGACACATATTTGATTTTGCAACCAATTTATATGCACTGGAGCATGTGCATGTAGTTCAAATTTGAATTATGCACATAAATGCTTTGAAAACTCAGTTCATGCATAAAAATGTCCAAACGAACCCCGAAAAATCACAAAAATTCACACAACACTCCTGTTGTTCTATGTTGACACAAGAAAAAAAATTGAAAGCAATACGAGGTAATGGATATCATTTCGTCCCAGAAGGTGGGACATTCCCAACCGAAAACCATCATGCTTGTTGTGAGAAGATCCGGTTTGAGAGAAGAATATACCCAAACCTGTCCCAAATGGGACAAAATTTGTACCACAGAATGTTGATGTCGCTCCATGATAGCATGCCAAGTTTCATGAATTTCAGACGAGTTTTGGATTTACTAGAATTTAAAAACCAGGCATCTCAATGTTTTGCCGGCAATCAACGGTGCCCCGGTGTTTGAAATTCATTCCCATTTCTTGCATGGGACCTAAGCATGCACCCAAGGACACATATTTGATTTTTCAACCAATTTATATGCACTGGAGCATGTGCATGTATTTCAAATTTGAACTATGCACATAAATGCATTGAAAACTCAGTTAATGCATAAAGATGTCCAAACGAACCCCGAAAAATCACAAAAATTCACACAACACTCTTGTTGTTCTACGTTGAGATGAGAAAAAAATTGAAAGCAATAAGAGGCAATGGATATCCTTTCGTCCCCAAAGGTGGGACGTTCCCTACCGAAAACCATCATGCTTGTTGTGAGAAGCTCCAGTTTGTGAGAAGCATATACCCAAACCTGCCCCAAATGGGACAAAATTTGTACCACGGCATGTTGATGCCGCTCCATGATAGCATGCCAAGTTTCATCAATTTCGGACGAGTTTTGGATTTACTAGAATTTAAAAACCAGGCATCTCAATGTTTTGCCGGCAATCAATGGTGCCCCGGTGTTTGAAACTCATTCCCATTTCTTGCATGGGACCTAACCATGCACCCAAGGACACATATTTGTTTTTTCATTCAATTTATATGCACTGGAGCATGTGCATGTAGTTCAAATTTGAATTATGCACATAAATGCAGTGAAAACTCAGTTAATGCATAAAAATGTCCGAACGAACCTCGAAAAATCACAAAAATTCAGACAACACTGCTGTTGTTCTATGTTGACACGAGAGAAACATTGAAAGCAATAAGAGGCAATGGATATCGTTTCGTCCCCAAAGGTGGGACGTTCCCTTCCGAAAACCATCATGCTTGTTGTGAGAAGCTCCGGTTTGTGAGAAGCATATACCCAAACCTGCCCCAAATGGGACAAAATTTGTACCACGGCATGTTGATGCCGCGCCATGATAACATGCCAAGTTTCACGAATTCCAAACGAGTTTTGGATTTACTAGAATTTAAAAACCAGGCATCTCAATGTTTTACCGGCAATCAACGGTGCCCCGGTGTTTGAAATTCATTCCCATTTCTTGCATGGGACCTAAGCATGCACCCAAGGACACATATTTGATTTTTCAACCAATTTATATGCACTGGAGCATGTGCATGTAGTTCAAATTTGAATTATGCACATAAATGCAGTGAAAACTCAGTTAATGCATAAAAATGTCCGAACGAACCGCGAAAAATCATAAAAATTCACAGAACACTCCTGTTGTTCTATGTTGACACGAGAAAAAAATTGAAAGCAATAAGAGGCAATGGATATCGTTTTGTCCCCAAAGGTGGGATGTTCCCTACCGAAAACCATCATGCTTGTTGTGAGAAGCTCCGGTTTGTGAGAAGCATATACCCAAACCTGCCCCAAATGGGACAAAATTTGTACCACGGCATGTTGATGCCGCTCCATGATAGCATGCCAAGTTTCATGAATTTCAGACGAGTTTTGGATTTAATAGAATTTAAAAACCAGGCATCTCAATGTTTTGCCGGCAATCAACGGTGCCCCGGTGTTTGAAATTCATTCCCATTTCTTGCATGGGACCTAAGCATGCACCCAAGGACATATATTTGATTTTTCAACCAATTTATATGCACTGGAGCATGTGCATGTATTTCAAATTTGAACGATGCACATAAATGCGTTGAGAACTCAGTTAATGCATAAAGATGTCCACACGAACCCCGAAAAATCACAAAAATTCACAGAACACTCCTGTTGTTCTATGTTGACACGAGAAAAAAATTGAAAGCAATAAGAGGCAATGGATATCGTTTCGTCCCCAAAGGTGGGACGTTCCCTACCGAAAACCAGCATGCTTGTTGTGAGAAGCTCCGGTTTGTGAGAAGCATATACCCAAACCTGCCCTAAATGGGACAAAATTTGTACCACGGCATGTTGATGCCGCTCCATGATAGCATGCCAAGTTTCATGAATTTCAGACGAGTTTTGGATTTACTAGAATTTGAAAACCAGGCATCTCAATGTTTTGCCGGCAATCAACGGTGCCCCGGTGTTTGAAATTCATTCCCATTTCTTGCATGGGACCTAAGCATGCACCCAAGGACATATATTTGATTTTTCAAACAATTTATACGCACTGGAGCATCTGCATGTATTTCAAATTTGAATTATGCACATAAATGCGTTGAAAACTCAGTTAATGCATAAAGATGTCCAAACTAACCCCGAAAAATCACAAAAATTCGCACAACACTCCTGTTGTTCTACGTTGACACGAGAAAAAAAATTGAAAGCAATAAGAGGCAATGGATATCGTTTCGTCACGAAAGGTGGGACGTTCCCTGCCGAAAACCATCATGCCTGTTGTGAGAAGCTCCGGTTTGTGAGAAGCATATACCCAAACCTGCCCCAAATGGGACAAAATTTGTACCACAGAATGTTGATGCCGCTCCATGATAGCATGCCAAGTTTCATGAATTCCAGACGAGTTTTGGACTTACTAGAATTTAAAAACCAGGCTTCTCAATGTTTTAGTGGCAATAAACGGTGCCCCGGTGTTTGAAATTCATTCCCATTTCTTGCATGGGACCTAAGCATGCACCCAAGGACACATATTTGATTTTTCAACCAATTTATATGCACTGGAGCATGTGCATGTAGTTCAAATTTGAATTATGCACATAAATGCAGTGAAAACTCAGTTAATGCATAAAAATGTCCGAACGAACCGCGAAAAATCATAAAAATTCACAGAACACTCCTGTTGTTCTATGTTGACACGAGAAAAAAATTGAAAGCAATAAGAGGCAATGGATATCGTTTTGTCCCCAAAGGTGGGATGTTCCCTACCGAAAACCATCATGCTTGTTGTGAGAAGCTCCGGTTTGTGAGAAGCATATACCCAAACCTGCCCCAAATGGGACAAAATTTGTACCACGGCATGTTGATGCCGCTCCATGATAGCATGCCAAGTTTCATGAATTTCAGACGAGTTTTGGATTTAATAGAATTTAAAAACCAGGCATCTCAATGTTTTGCCGGCAATCAACGGTGCCCCGGTGTTTGAAATTCATTCCCATTTCTTGCATGGGACCTAAGCATGCACCCAAGGACATATATTTGATTTTTCAACCAATTTATATGCACTGGAGCATGTGCATGTATTTCAAATTTGAACTATGCACATAAATGCGTTGAAAACTCAGTTAATGCATAAAAATGTCCAAACGAACCCCGAAAAATCACAAAAATTCACACAATACTCCTGTTGTTCTATGCTGACACAAGAAAAAAAATTGAAAGCAATACGAGGCAATGGATATCGTTTCGTCCCAGAAGGTGGGACGTTCCCAACCGAAAACCATCATGCTTGTTGTGAGAAGATCCGGTTTGTGAGAAGCATATACCCAAACCTGTCCCAAATGGGACAAAATTTGTACCACAGAATGTTGATGTCGCTCCATGATAGCATGCCAAGTTTCATGAATTTCAGACGAGTTTTGGATTTACTAGAATTTAAAAACTAGGCATCTCAATGTTTTGCCGGCAATCAACGGTGCCCCGGTGTTTGAAATTCATTCCCATTTCCTGCATGGGACCTAAGCATGCACCCAAGGACACATATCTGATTTTGCAACCAATTTATATGCACTGGAGCATGTGCATGTAGTTCAAATTTGAATTATGCACATAAATGCAGTGAAAACTCAGTTAATGCATAAAAATGTCCGAACGAACCCCGAAAAATCATAAAAATTCACAGAACACTCCTGTTGTTCTATGTTGGGACCAGAAAAAAAATTGAAAGCAATAAGAGGCAATGGATATCCTTTCGTCCCCAAAGGTGGGACGTTCCCTACCGAAAACCATCATGCTTGTTGTGAGAAGCTCCGGTTTGTGAGAAGCATATACCCAAACCTGCCCCAAATGGGAAAAAATTTGTACCACGACATGTTGATGCCGCTCCATGATAGCATGCCAAGTTTCATGAATTCCAGACGAGTTTTGGACTTACTAGAATTTAAAAACCAGGCATCTCAATGTTTTGCCGGCAATCAACGGTGCCCCGGTGTTTGAAATTCATTCCCATTTCTTGCATGGGACCTAAGCATGCACCCAAGGACACATATTTGATTTTTCAACCAATTTATATGCACTGGAGCATGTGCATGTTGTTCAAATTTGAATTATGCACATAAATGCAGTGAAAACTCAGTTAATGCATAAAAATGTCCGAACGAACCCCGAAAAATCATAAAAATTCACAGAACACTCCTGTTGTTCTATGTTGACACGAGAAAAAAATTGAAAGCGATAAGAGGCAATGGATATCGTTTTGTCCCCAAAGGTGGGATGTTCCCTACCGAAAACCATCATGCTTGTTGTGAGAAGCTCCGGTTTGTGAGAAGCATATACCCAAACCTGCCCCAAATGGGACAAAATTTGTACCACGGCATGTTGATGCCGCTCCATGATAGCATGCCAAGTTTCATGAATTTCAGACGAGTTTTGGATTTAATAGAATTTAAAAACCAGGCATCTCAATGTTTTGCCGGCAATCAACGGTGCCCCGGTGTTTGAAATTCATTCCCATTTCTTGCATGGGACCTAAGCATGCACCCAAGGACATATATTTGATTTTTCAACCAATTTATATGCACTGGAGCATGTGCATGTATTTCAGATTTGAACTATGCACATAAATGCGTTGAAAACTCAGTTAATGCATAAAAATGTCCAAACGAACCCCGAAAAATCACAAAAATTCACACAATACTCCTGTTGTTCTATGTTGACACAAGAAAAAAAATTGAAAGCAATACGAGGCAATGGATATCGTTTCGTCCCAGAAGGTGGGACGTTCCCAACCGAAAACCATCATGCTTGTTGTGAGAAGATCCGGTTTGTGAGAAGCATATACCCAAACCTGTCCCAAATGGGACAAAATTTGTACCACAGAATGTTGATGCCGCTCCATGATCGCATGCCAAGTTTCATGAATTTCAGACGAGTTTTGGATTTACTAGAATTTAAAAACCAGGCATCTCTATGTTTTGCCGGCAATCAACGGTGCCCCGGTGTTTGAAATTCATTCCCATTTCTTGCATGGGACCTAAGCATGCACCCAAGGACACATATTTGATTTTGCAACCAATTTATATGCACTGGAGCATGTGCATGTAGTTCAAATTTGAACTATGCACATAAATGCAGTGAAAACTCAGTTAATGCATAAAAATGTCCAAACGAACCCCGAAAAATCACAAAAATTCACACAACACTCCTGTTGTTTTATGTTGACACGAGAAAAAAATTGAAAGAAATAAGAGGCAATGGATATCATTTCGTCCCCAAAGGTGGGACGTTCCCTACCGAAAACCATCATGCTTGTTGTGAGAAGCTCCGGTTTGTGAGAAGCATATACCCAAACCTGCCCCAAATGGGACAAAATTTGTACCACGACATGTTGATGCCGCTCCATGATAGCATGCCAAGTTTCATCAATTTCAGACGAGTTTTGGATTTACTAGAATTTAAAAACCAGGCATCTCAATGTTTTGCTGCCAATCAACGGTGCCCCGGTGTTTGAAATTCATTTCCAATTCTTGCATGGGACCTAAGCATGCACCCAAGGACACATATTTGATTTCTCAACCAATTTATATGCACTGGAGCATGTGCATGTAGTTCAAATTTCAATTATGCACATAAATGCATTGAAAACTCAGTTAATGCATAAAAATGTCCAAACGAACCCCGAAAAATCACAAGAATTCACACAACACTCGTGTTGTTCCACATTGACACGAGAAAAAAAATTGAAAGCAATAAGAGGCAACGGATATCGTTTCGTCCCCAAAGGTGGGACGTTCCCTACCGAAAACCATCATGCTTGTTGTGCGAAGCTCCGGTTTGTGAGAAGCATATACCCAAACCTGCCCCAAATGGGACAAAATTTGTACCAGAGCATGTTGATGCCGCTCCATGATAGCATGCCAAGTTTCATGAATTTCAGACGAGTTTTGGATTTACTAGAATTTAAAAACCAGGTACCTCTATGTTTTGCCGGCAATCAACGGTGCCCCGGTGTTTGAAATTCATTCCCATTTCTTGCATGGGACCTAAGCATGCACCCAAGGAAACATATTTGATTTTTCAACCAATTTATATGCACTGGAGCATGTGCATGTAGTTCAAATTTGAATTATGCACATAAATGCATTGAAAACTCAGTTAATGCATAAAGATGTCCAAATGAACCCCGAAAAATCACAAAAATTCACGCAACACTCCTGTTGTTCTACGTTGACACGAGAAAAAAATTGAATGCAATAAGAGGCAATGGATATCCTTTCGTCCCCAAAGGTGGGACGTTCCCTACCGAAAACCGCCATGCTTGTTGTGAGAAGCTCCGGTTTGTGAGAAGCATATACCCAAACCTGGCCCAAATGGGACAAAATTTGTACCACGGCATGTTGATGCCGCTCCATGATAGCATGCCAAGTTTCATGAATTCCAGACGAGTTTTGGACTTACTAGAATTTAAAAACCAGGCATCTCAATGTTTTGCCGGCAATCAACGGTGCCCCGGTGTTTGAAATTCATTCCCATTTATTGCATGGGACCTAAGCATGCACCCAAGGACACATATTTGATTTTTCAACCAATTTATATGCACTGGAGCATGTGCATGTAGTTGAAATTTGAATTATGCACATAAATGCAGTGAAAACTCAGTTAATGCATAAAAATGTCCAAACAAACCCCGAAAAATCACAAAAATTCACACAACACTCCTGTTGTTCTACGTTGACACGAGAAAAAAAATTGCAAGCAATAAGAGGCAATGGATATCCTTTCGTCCCCAAAGGTGGGACGTTCCCTACCGAAAACTGTCATGCTTGTTGTGAGAAGCTCCGGTTTGTGAGAAGCATATACCCAAACCTGCTCCAAATGGGACAAAATTTGTACCACGGCATTTTGATGCCGCTCCATGATAGCATGCCAAGTTTCATGAATTCCAGACGAGTTTTGGACTTACTAGAATTTAAAAACCAGGCATCTCAATGTTTTGCCGGCAATCAACGGTGCCCCGGTGTTTGAAATTCATTCCCATTTCTTGCATGGGACCTAAGCATGCACCCAAGGACACATATTTGATTTTTCAACCAATTTATATGCACTGGAGCATGTGCATGTAGTTCAAATTTGAATTATGCACATAAATGCAGTGAAAACTCAGTTAATGCATAAAAATGTCCAAACAAACCCCGAAAAATCACAAAAATTCACACAACACACCTGTTGTTCTATGTTGAGACCAGAAAAAAATTGAAAGCAATAAGAGGCAATGGATATCCTTTCGTCCCCAAAGGTGGGACGTTCCCTACCGAAAACCGTCATGCTTGTTGTGCGAAGGTCCGGTTTGTGAGAAGCATATACCCAAACCTGCCCCAAATGGGACAAAATTTGTACCACGGCATGTTGATGCCGCTCCATGATAGCATGCCAAGTTTCATGAATTCCAGACGAGTTTTGGACTTACTAGAATTTAAAAACCAGGCATCTCAATGTTTTGCCGGCAATCAACGGTGCCCCGGTGTTTGAAATTCATTCCCATTTCTTGCATGGGACCTAAGCATGCACCCAAGGACACATATTTGATTTTTCAACCAATTTATATGCACTGCAGCATGTGCATGTAGTTCAAATTTGAATTATGCACATAAATGCAGTGAAAACTCAGTTAATGCATAAAAATATCCAAACGAACCCCGAAAAATCACAAAAATTCACACAACACTCCTATTGTTCTATGTTGACACGAGAAAAAAATTGAAAGCAATAAGAGGCAATGGATATTCTTTCGTCCCCAAAGGTGGGACGTTCCCTACCGAAAACCATCATGCTTGTTGTGAGAAGCTCCGGTTTGTGAGAAGCATATACCCAAACCTGCCCCAAATGGGAAAAAATTTCTACCACGGCATGTTGAAGCCGCTCCATGATAGCATGCCAAGTTTCATGAATTCCAGACGAGTTTTGGACTTACTAGAATTTAAAAACCAGGCATCTCAATGTTTTGCCGGCAATCAACGGTGCCCCGGTGTTTGAAATTCATTCCCATTTCTTGCATGGGACCTAAGCATGCACCCAAGGACACATATTTGATTTCTCAACCAATTTATATGGACTGGAGCATGTGCATGTAGTTCAAATTTCAATTATGCACATAAATGCATTGAAAACTCAGTTAATGCATAAAAATGTCCAAACGAACCCCGAAAAATCACAAAAATTCACACAACACTCCTGTTGTTCCACGTTGACACGAGAAAAAAATTGAAAGCAATAAGAGGCAATGGATATCATTTTGTCCCCAAAGGTGGGACGTTCCCTACCGAAAACCATCATGCTTGTTGTGAGAAGCTCCGGTTTGTGAGAAGCATATACCCAAACCTGCCCCAAATGGGACAAAATTTGTACCACGATATGTTGATGCCGCTCCATGATAGCATGCCAAGTTTCATCAATTTCAGACAAGTTTTGGATTTACTAGAATTTAAAAACCAGGCATCTAAATGTTTTGCCGGCAATCAATTGTGCCCCGGTGTTTGAAATTCATTCCCAATTCTGGCATGGGACCTAAGAATGCACCCAAGGACACATATTTGATTTCTCAACCAATTTATATGCACTGGAGCATGTGCATGTAGTTCAAATTTCAATTATGCACATAAATGCATTGAAAACTCAGTTAATGCATAAAAATGTCCAAACGAACCCCAAAAATCATAAGAATTCACACAACACTCGTGTTGTTCCACGTTGACACGAGAAAAAAAATTGAAAGCAATAAGAGGCAACAGATATCGTTTCGTCCGCAAAGGTGGGACGTTCCCTACCGAAAACCATCATGCTTGTTGTGCGAAGGTCCGGTTTGTGAGAAGCATATACCCAAACCTGCCCCAAATGGGACAAAATTTGTACCAGAGCATGTTGATGCCGCTCCATGATAGCATGCCAAGTTTCATGAATTTCAGACGAGTTTTGGATTTACTAGAATTTAAAAACCAGGCATCTCTATGTTTTGCCGGCAATCAACGGTGCCCCGGTGTTTGAAATTCATTCCCATTTCTTGCATGGGACCTAAGCATGCACCCAAGGACACATATTTGATTTTTCAACCAATTTATATGCACTGGAGCATGTGCATGTATTTCAAATTTGAATTATGTACATAAATGCATTGAAAACTCAGTTAATGCATAAAGATGTCCAAACGAACCCCGAAAAATCACAAAAATTCACACAACACTCTTGTTGTTCTACGTTGACACGAGAAAAAAATTGAAAGCAATAAGAGGCAATGGATATCCTTTCGTCCCCAAAGGTGGGACGTTCCCTACCGAAAACCGCCATGCTTGTTGTGAGAAGCTCCGGTTTGTGATAAGCATATACCCAAACCTGCCCCAAATGGGACAAAATTTGTACCACGGCATGTTGATGCCGCTCCATGATAGCATGCCAAGTTTCATGAATTCCAGACGAGTTTTGGACTTACTAGAATTTAAAAACCAGGCATCTCAATGTTTTGCCGGCAATCAACGGTGCCCCGGTGTTTGAAATTCATTCCCATTTATTGCATGGGACCTAAGCATGCACCCAAGGACACATATTTGATTTTTCAACCAATTTATATGCACTGGAGCATGTGCATGTAGTTCAAATTTGAATTATGCACATAAATGCAGTGAAAACTCAGTTAATGCATAAAAATGTCCAAACGAACCCCGAAAAATCACAAAAATTCACACAACACTCCTGTTGTTCTATGTTGACACGAGAAAAAAATTGAAAGCAATAAGAGGCAATGGATATCGTTTCGTCCCCAAAGGTGGGACGTTCCCTACCGAAAACCATCATGCTTGTTGTGAGAAGCTCCGGTTGTGAGAAGCATATACCCAAACCTGCCCCAAATGGGACAAAATTTGTACCACGGCATGTTGATGCCGCTCCATGATAGCATGCCAAGTTTCATGAATTTCAGACGAGTTTTGGATTTACTAGAATTTAAAAACCAGGCATCTCAATGTTTTGCCGGCAATCAACGGTGCCCCGGTGTTTGAAATTCATTCCCATTTCTTGCATGGGACCTAAGCATGCACCCAAGGACACATATTTGATTTTTCAACCAATTTATATGCACTGGAGCATGTGCATGTAGTTCAAATTTGAATTATGCACATAAATGCAGTTGAAAACTCAGTTAATGCATAAAAATGTCCAAACGAACCCCGAAAAATCACAAAAATTCACACAACACTCCTGTTGTTCTATGTTGACACGAGAAAAAAATTGAAAGCAATAAGAGGCAATGGATATCGTTTCGTCCCCAAAGGTGGGACGTTCCCTACCGAAAACCATCATGCTTGTTGTGAGAAGTCCGGTTTGTGAGAAGCATATACCCAAACCTGCCCCAAATGGGACAAAATTTGTACCACGGCATGTTGATGCCGCTCCATGATAGCATGCCAAGTTTCATGAATTTCAAACGAGTTTTGGATTTACTAGAATTTAAAAACCATGCATCTCAATGTTTTGCCGGCAATCAACGGTGCCCCGGTGTTTGAAATTCATTCCCATTTCTTGCATGGGACCTAAGCATGCACCCAAGGACACATATTTGATTTTTCAACCAATTTATATGCACTGGAGCATGTGCATGTAGTTAAAATTTGAATTATGCACATAAATGCATTGAAAACTCAGTTAGTGCATAAAAATATCCAAACGAACCCCGGAAAATCACAAAAATTCACACAACACTCATGTTGTTCTATGTTGACAAGAGAAAAAAATTGAAAGCAATAAGAGGCAATGGATATCTTTCGTCCCCAAAGGTGGGACGTTCCCTACCGAAAACCATCATGCTTGTTGTGAGAAGCTCCGGTTTGTGAGAAGCATATACCCAAACCTGCCCCAAATGGGACAAAATTTGTACCACGGCATGTTGATGCCGCTCCATGATAGCATGCCAAGTTTCATGAATTTCAGACGAGTTTTGGATTTACTAGAATTTAAAAACCAGGCATCTCAATGTTTTGCCGGCAATCAACGGTGCCCCGGTGTTTGAAATTCATTCCCAATTCTTGCATGGGACCTAAGCATGCACCCAAGGACACATATTTGATTTCTCAACCAATTTATATGCACTGGAGCATGTGCATGTAGTTCAAATTTCAATTATGCACATAAATGCATTGAAAACTCAGTTAATGCATAAAAATGTCCAAACGAACCCCGAAAAATCACAAAAATTCACACAACACTCCTGTTGTTCTACGTTGACACGAGAAAAAAATTGAAAGCAATAAGAGGCAATGGATATCGTTTCGTCCCCAAAGGTGGGACGTTCCCTACCGAAAACCATCATGCTTGTTGTGAGAAGCTCCGGTTTGTGAGAAGCATATACCCAAACCTGCCCCAAATGGGACAAAATTTGTACCACGAGCATGTTGATGCCGCTCCATGATAGCATGCCAAGTTTCATGAATTTCAGACGAGTTTTGGATTTACTAGAATTTAAAAACCAGGCATCTCAATGTTTTGCCGGCAATCAACGGTGCCCCGGTGTTTGAAATTCATTCCCATTTCTTGCATGGGACCTAAGCATGCACCCAAGGACACATATTTGATTTTTCAACCAATTTATATGCACTGGAGCATGTGCATGTAGTTCAAATTTGAATTATGCACATAAATGCATTGAAAACTCAGTTAATGCATAAAAATGTCCAAACGAACCCCGAAAAATCACAAAAATTCACACAACACTCCTGTTGTTCTACGTTGACACGAGAAAAAAATTGAAAGCAATAAGAGGCAATGGATATCCTTTCGTCCCCAAAGGTGGTACGTTCCCTACCGAAAATTGTCATGCTTGTTGTGAGAAGTTCCGGTTTGTGAGAAGCATATACCCAAACCTGCCCCAAATGGGACAAAATTTGTACCACGGCATGTTGATGCCGCTCCATGATAGCATGCCAAGTTTCATGAATTCCAGACGAGTTTTGGACTTACTAGAATTTAAAAACCAGGCATCTCAATGTTTTGCCGGCAATCAACGGTGCCCCGGTGTTTGAAATTCATTCCCATTTCTTGCATGGGACCTAAGCATGCACCCAAGGACACATATTTGATTTTTCAACCAATTTATATGCACTGGAGCATGTGCATGTAGTTCAAATTTGAATTATGCACATAAATGCAGTGAAAACTCAGTTAATGCATAAAAATATCCAAACGAACCCCGAAAAATCACAAAAATTCACACAACACTCCTGTTGTTCTATGTTGACACGAGAAAAAAATTGAAAGCAATAAGAGGCAATGGATATCCTTTCGTCCCCAAAGGTGGGACGTTCCCTACCGAAAACCATCATGCTTGTTGTGAGAAGCTCCGGTTTGTGAGAAGCATATACCCAAACCTGCCCCAAATGGGACAAAATTTGTACCACGGCATGTTGATGCCGCTCCATGATAGCATGCCAAGTTTCATGAATTCCAGACGAGTTTTGGATTTACTAGAATTTAAAAACCAGGCATCTCAATGTTTTGCCGGCAATCAACGGTGCCCCGGTGTTTGAAATTCATTCCCATTTCTTGCATGGGACCTAAGCATGCACCCAAGGACACATATTTGATTTTTCAACCAATTTATATGCACTGGAGCATGTGCATGTAGTTCAAATTTGAATTATGCACATAAATGCAGTGAAAACTCAGTTAATGCATAAAAATATCCAAACGAACCCCGAAAAATCACAAAAATTCACACAACACTCCTGTTGTTCTATGTTGACACGAGAAAAAAATTGAAAGCAATAAGAGGCAATGGATATCCTTTCGTCCCCAAAGGTGGGACGTTCCCTACCGAAAACCATCATGCTTGTTGTGAGAAGCTTCGGTTTGTGAGAAGCATATACCCAAACCTGCCCCAAATGGGAAAAAATTTCTACCACGGCATATTGATGCCGCTCCATGATAGCATGCCAAGTTTCATGAATTCCAGACGAGTTTTGGACTTACTAGAATTTAAAAACCAGGCATCTCAATGTTTTGCCGGCAATCAACGGTGCCCCGGTGTTTGAAATTCATTCCCATTTCTTGCATGGGACCTAAGCATGCACCCAAGGACACATATTTGATTTTTCAACCAATTTATATGCACTGGAGCATGTGCATGTAGTTCAAATTTGAATTATGCACATAAATGCATTGAAAACTCAGTTAATGCATAAAAATGTCCAAACGAACCCCGAAAAATCACAAAAATTCACACAACACTCCTGTTGTTCTATGTTGACACGAGAAAAAAATTGAAAGCAATAAGAGGCAATGGATATCTTTCGTCCCCAAAGGTGGGACGTTCCCTACCGAAAACCATCATGCTTGTTGTGAGAAGCTCCGGTTTGTGAGAAGCATATACCCAAACCTGCCCCAAATGGGACAAAATTTGTACCACGGCATGTTGATGCCGCTCCATGATAGCATGCCAAGTTTCATGAATTCCAGACGAGTTTTGGACTTACTAGAATTTAAAAACCAGGCATCTCAATGTTTTGCCGGCAATCAACGGTGCCCCGGTGTTTGAAATTCATTCCCATTTCTTGCATGGGACCTAAGCATGCACCCAAGGACACATATTCGATTTTTCAACCAATTTATATGCACTGGAGCATGTGCATGTAGTTCAAATTTGAATTATGCACATAAATGCATTGAAAACTCAGTTAATGCATAAAAATGTCCAAACGAACCCCGAAAAATCACAAAAATTCACACAACACTCCTGTTGTTCTACGTTGACACGAGAAAAAAATTGAAAGCAATAAGAGGCAATGGATATCCTTTCGTCCCCAAAGGTGGGACGTTCCCTACCGAAAACCATCATGCTTGTTGTGAGAAGCTCCGGTTTGTGAGAAGCATATACCCAACCATGCCCCAAATGGGACAAAATTTGTACCACGACATGTTGATGCCGCTCCATGATAGCATGCCAAGTTTCATGAATTTCAGACGAGTTTTGGATTTACTAGAATTTAAAAACCAGGCATCTCAATGTTTTGCCGGCAATCAACGGTGCCCCGGTGTTTGAAATTCATTCCCATTTCTTGCATGGGACCTAAGCATGCACCCAAGGACACATATTTGATTTTTCAACCAATTTATATGCACTGGAGCATGTGCATGTAGTTCAAATTTGAATTATGCACATAAATGCATTGAAAACTCAGTTAATGCATAAAAATGTCCAAACGAACCCCGAAAAATCACAAAAATTCACACAACACTCCTGTTGTTCTATGTTGACACGAGAAAAAAATTGAAAGCAATAAGAGGCAATGGATATCGTTTCGTCCCCAAAGGTGGGACGTTCCCTACCGAAAACCATCATGCTTGTTGTGAGAAGCTCCGGTTTGTGAGAAGCATATACCCAAACCTGCCCCAAATGGGACAAAATTTGTACCACGGCATGTTGATGCCGCTCCATGATAGCATGCCAAGTTTCATGAATTTCAGACGAGTTTTGGATTTACTAGAATTTAAAAACCAGGCATCTCAATGTTTTGCCGGCAATCAACGGTGCCCCGGTGTTTGAAATTCATTCCCATTTCTTGCATGGGACCTAAGCATGCACCCAAGGACACATATTTGATTTTTCAACCAATTTATATGCACTGGAGCATGTGCATGTAGTTCAAATTTGAATTATGCACATAAATGCATTGAAAACTCAGTTAATGCATAAAAATGTCCAAACGAACCCCGAAAAATCACAAAAATTCACACAACACTCCTGTTGTTCTATGTTGACACGAGAAAAAAATTGAAAGCAATAAGAGGCAATGGATATCCTTTCGTCCCCAAAGGTGGGACGTTCCCTACCGAAAACCATCATGCTTGTTGTGAGAAGCTCCGGTTTGTGAGAAGCATATACCCAAACCTGCCCCAAATGGGACAAAATTTGTACCACGGCATGTTGATGCCGCTCCATGATAGCATGCCAAGTTTCATGAATTTCCAGACGAGTTTTGGACTTACTAGAATTTAAAAACCAGGCATCTCAATGTTTTGCCGGCAATCAACGGTGCCCCGGTGTTTGAAATTCATTCCCATTTCTTGCATGGGACCTAAGCATGCACCCAAGGACACATATTTGATTTTTCAACCAATTTATATGCACTGGAGCATGTGCATGTAGTTCAAATTTGAATTATGCACATAAATGCATTGAAAACTCAGTTAATGCATAAAAATGTCCAAACGAACCCCGAAAAATCACAAAAATTCACACAACACTCCTGTTGTTCTATGTTGACACGAGAAAAAAATTGAAAGCAATAAGAGGCAATGGATATCGTTTCGTCCCCAAAGGTGGGACGTTCCCTACCGAAAACCATCATGCTTGTTGTGAGAAGCTCCGGTTTGTGAGAAGCATATACCCAAACCTGCCCCAAATGGGACAAAATTTGTACCACGGCATGTTGATGCCGCTCCATGATAGCATGCCAAGTTTCATGAATTTCAGACGAGTTTTGGATTTACTAGAATTTAAAAACCAGGCATCTCAATGTTTTGCCGGCAATCAACGGTGCCCCGGTGTTTGAAATTCATTCCCATTTCTTGCATGGGACCTAAGCATGCACCCAAGGACACATATTTGATTTTTCAACCAATTTATATGCACTGGAGCATGTGCATGTAGTTCAAATTTGAATTATGCACATAAATGCATTGAAAACTCAGTTAATGCATAAAATGTCCAAACGAACCCCGAAAAATCACAAAAATTCACACAACACTCCTGTTGTTCTATGTTGACACGAGAAAAAAATTGAAAGCAATAAGAGGCAATGGATATCGTTTCGTCCCCAAAGGTGGGACGTTCCCTACCGAAAACCATCATGCTTGTTGTGAGAAGCTCCGGTTTGTGAGAAGCATATACCCAAACCTGCCCCAAATGGGACAAAATTTGTACCACGGCATGTTGATGCCGCTCCATGATAGCATGCCAAGTTTCATGAATTTCAGACGAGTTTTGGATTTACTAGAATTTAAAAACCAGGCATCTCAATGTTTTGCCGGCAATCAACGGTGCCCCGGTGTTTGAAATTCATTCCCATTTCTTGCATGGGACCTAAGCATGCACCCAAGGACACATATTTGATTTTTCAACCAATTTATATGCACTGGAGCATGTGCATGTAGTTCAAATTTGAATTATGCACATAAATGCATTGAAAACTCAGTTAATGCATAAAAATGTCCAAACGAACCCCGAAAAATCACAAAAATTCACACAACACTCCTGTTGTTCTATGTTGACACGAGAAAAAAATTGAAAGCAATAAGAGGCAATGGATATCCTTTCGTCCCCAAAGGTGGGACGTTCCCTACCGAAAACCATCATGCTTGTTGTGAGAAGCTCCGGTTTGTGAGAAGCATATACCCAAACCTGCCCCAAATGGGACAAAATTTGTACCACGGCATGTTGATGCCGCTCCATGATAGCATGCCAAGTTTCATGAATTCCAGACGAGTTTTGGATTTACTAGAATTTAAAAACCAGGCATCTCAATGTTTTGCCGGCAATCAACGGCGCCCTGGTGTTTGAAATTCATTCCCATTTCTTGCATGGGACCTAAGCATGCACCCAAGGACACATATTTGATTTTTCAACCAATTTATATGCACTGGAGCATGTGCATGTAGTTCAAATTTGAATTATGCACATAAATGCATTGAAAACTCAGTTAATGCATAAAAATGTCCAAACGAACCCCGAAAAATCACAAAAATTCACACAACACTCCCGTTGTTCTATGTTGACACGAGAAAAAAATTGAAAGCAATAAGAGGCAATGGATATCGTTTCGTCCCCAAAGGTGGGACGTTCCCTACCGAAAACCATCATGCTTGTTGTGAGAAGCTCCGGTTTGTGAGAAGCATATACCCAAACCTGCCCCAAATGGGACAAAATTTGTACCACGGCATGTTGATGCCGCTCCATGATAGCATGCCAAGTTTCATGAATTTCAGACGAGTTTTGGATTTACTAGAATTTAAAAACCAGGCATCTCAATGTTTTGCCGGCAATCAACGGTGCCCCGGTGTTTGAAATTCATTCCCATTTCTTGCATGGGACCTAAGCATGCACCCAAGGACACATATTTGATTTTTCAACCAATTTATATGCACTGGAGCATGTGCATGTAGTTCAAATTTGAATTATGCACATAAATGCATTGAAAACTCAGTTAATGCATAAAAATGTCCAAACGAACCCCGAAAAATCACAAAAATTCACACAACACTCCTGTTGTTCTATGTTGACACGAGAAAAAAATTGAAAGCAATAAGAGGCAATGGATATCGTTTCGTCCCCAAAGGTGGGACGTTCCCTACCGAAAACCATCATGCTTGTTGTGAGAAGCTCCGGTTTGTGAGAAGCATATACCCAAACCTGCCCCAAATGGGACAAAATTTGTACCACGGCATGTTGATGCCGCTCCATGATAGCATGCCAAGTTTCATGAATTTCAGACGAGTTTTGGATTTACTAGAATTTAAAAACCAGGCATCTCAATGTTTTGCCGGCAATCAACGGTGCCCTGGTGTTTGAAATTCATTCCTGTTTCTTGCATGGGACCTAAGCATGCACCCAAGGACACATATTTGATTTTCAACCAATTTATATGCACTGGAGCATGTGCATGTAGTTCAAATTTGAATTATGCACATAAATGCATTGAAAACTCAGTTAATGCATAAAAATGTCCAAACGAACCCCGAAAAATCACAAAATTCACACAACACTCCTGTTGTTCTATGTTGTCATGAGAAAATAATTGAAAGCAATAAGAGGCAATGGATATCGTTTCGTCCCCAAAGGTGGGACGTTCCCTACCGAAAACCATCATGGTTGTTGTGAGAAGCTCCGGTTTGTGAGAAGCATATACCCAAACCTGCCCCAAATGGGACAAAATTTGTACCACGGCATGTTGATGCCGCTCCATGATAGCATGCCAAGTTTCATGAATTTCCAGACGAGTTTTGGATTTACTAGAATTTAAAAACCAGGCATCTCAATGTTTTGGTGTCAATCAACGGTGCCCTGGTGTTTGAAATTCGTTCCCATTTCTTGCATGGGACCAAAGCATGTACCCAAGGACACAGATTTGATTTTTCAACCAATTTATATGCACTGGAGCATGTGCATGTAGTTCAAATTTGAATTATGCACATAAATGCATTGAAAACTCAGTTAATGCATAAAATGTCCAAACGAACCCCAAAAATCACAAAATTCACACAACACTCCTGTTGTTCTATGTTGACACGAGAAAAAAAATTGAAAGCAATAAGAGGCAATGGATATCGTTTCGTCCCCAAAGGTGGGACGTTCCCTACCGAAAACCATCATGCTTGTTGTGAGAAGCTCCGGTTTGTGAGAAGCATATACCCAAACCTGCCCCAAATGGGACAAAATTTGTACCACGACATGTTGATGCCGCTCCATGATAGCATGCCAAGTTTCATGAATTTCAGACGAGTTTTGGATTTACTAGAATTTAAAAACCAGGCATCTCAATGTTTTGCCGGCAATCAACGGTGCCCCGGTGTTTGAAATTCATTCCCATTTCTTGCATGGGACCTAAGCATGCACCCAAGGACACATATTTGATTTTTCAACCAATTTATATGCACTGGAGCATGTGCATGTAGTTCAAATTTGAATTATGCACATAAATGCATTGAAAACTCAGTTAATGCATAAAAATGTCCAAACGAACCCCGAAAAATCACAAAAATTCACACAACACTCCTGTTGTTCTATGTTGACACGAGAAAAAAATTGAAAGCAATAAGAGGCAATGGATATCGTTTCGTCCCCAAAGGTGGGACGTTCCCTACCGAAAACCATCATGCTTGTTGTGAGAAGCTCCGGTTTGTGAGAAGCATATACCCAAACCTGCCCCAAATGGGACAAAATTTGTACCACGGCATGTTGATGCCGCTCCATGATAGCATGCCAAGTTTCATGAATTTCAGACGAGTTTTGGATTTACTAGAATTTAAAAACCAGGCATCTCAATGTTTTGCCGGCAATCAACGGTGCCCCTGGTGTTTGAAATTCATTCCCATTTCTTGCATGGGACCTAAGCATGCACCCAAGGACACATATTTGATTTTTCAACCAATTTATATGCACTGGAGCATGTGCATGTAGTTCAAATTTGAATTATGCACATAAATGCATTGAAAACTCAGTTAATGCATAAAATGTCCAAACGAACCCCGAAAAATCACAAAAATTCACACAACACTCCTGTTGTTCTACGTTGACACGAGAAAAAAATTGAAAGCAATAAGAGGCAATGGATATCGTTTTGTCCACAAAGGTGGGACGTTCCCTACCGAAAACCATCATGCTTGTTGTGAGAAGCTCCGGTTTGTGAGAAGCATATACCCAAACCTGCCCCAAATGGGACAAAATTTGTACCACGGCATGTTGATGCCGCTCCATGATAGCATGCCAAGTTTCATGAATTTCAGACGAGTTTTGGATTTACTACAATTTAAAAACCAGGCATCTCAATGTTTTGCCGGCAATCAACGGTGCCCCGGTGTTTGAAATTCATTCCCATTTCTTGCATGGGACCTAAGCATGCACCCAAGGACACATATTTATTTTTCAACCAATTTATATGCAATGGAGCATGTGCATGTAGTTCAAATTTGAATTATGCACAAAAAAGCATTGAAAAGTCAGTTAATGCATGAAAATGTCCAAACGAACCCTGAAATATCACAGAAATTTGCACAACACTCCTGTTGTTCTATGTTGACACGAGAAAAAAATCGAAAGCAATAAGAGGCAATGGATGTCGTTTCGTCCCCAAAGGTGGGACATTCCCTACCGAAAACCATCATGCTTGTTGTGAGAAGCTCCGGTTTGTGAGAAGCATATACCCAAACCTGCCCCAAATGGGACAAAATTTGTACCACGGCATGTTGATGCCGCTCCATGATAGCATGCCAAGTTTCATGAATTTCAGACGAGTTTTGGATTTACTAGAATTTAAAAACCAGGCATCTTAATGTTTGCCGGCAATCAACGGTGCCCCGGTGTTTGAAATTCATTCCCATTTCTTAAATGGGACCTAAGCATGCACCCAAGGACACATATTTGATTTTTCAACCAATTTATATGCACTGGAGCATGTGCATGTAGTTCAAATTTGAATTATGCACATAAATGCATTGAAAACTCAGTTAATGCATAAAAATGTCCAAACGAACCCCAAAAATCACAAAAATTCACACAACACTCCTGTTGTTCTACGTTGACACGAGAAAAAATTTGAAAGCAATAAGAGGCAATGGATATCCTTTCGTCCCCAAAGGTGGGACGTTCCGTACCGAAAACCGTCATGCTTGTTGTGAGAAGCTCCGGTTTGTGAGAAGCATATACCCAAACCTGCCCCAAATGGGAAAAATTTTGTACCACGGCATGTTGATGCCGCTCCATGATTGCATGCCAAGTTTCATGAATTCCAGACGAGTTTTGGACTTACTAGAATTTAAAAACCAGGCATCTCAATGTTTTTCCGGCAATCAACGGTGCCCCGGTGTTTGAAATTCATTCCCATTTCTTGCATGGGACCTAAGCATGCACCGAAGGACACGTATTTAATTTTTCAACCAATTTATATGCACTGGAGCATGTGCATGTATTTCAAATTTGAATTATGCACATAAATGCATTGAAAACTCAGTTAATGCATAAAGATGTCCAAACGAACCCCGAAAAATCACAAAAATTCACACAATACTCTTGTTGTTCTATGTTGATACGAGAAAAAAATTGAAAGCAATAAGAGGCACTGGATATCGTTTCGTCCCCAAAGGTGGGATGTTCCCTACCGAAAACCATCATGCTTGTTGTGAGAAGCTCCGGTTTGTGAGAAGCATATACCAAAACCTTCCCCAAATGGGACAAAATTTGTACCACGACATGTTGATGCCCCTCCATGATAGCATGCCAAGTTTCATCAATTTCAGACGAGTTTTTGGATTTACTAGAATTTAAAAACCAGGCATCTCAATGTTTTGCCGGCAATCAACGGTGCCCCGGTGTTTGAAATTCATTCCCATTTCTTGCATGGGACCTAAGCATGCACCCAAGGACACATATTTGATTTCTCAACCAATTTATATGCACTTGAGCATGTGCATGTATTTACAATTTGAATTATGCATGTAAATAAATTGAAAACTCAGTTAATGCATAAAGATGTCCAAACGAACCCCGAAAAATCAAAAAAATTCACACAACACTCTTGTTGTTATACGTTGACATGAGAAAAATATGGGACGTTCCCTACCGAAAACCATCATGCTTGTTGTGAGAAGCTCCGGTTTGTGAGAAGCATATACCCAAACCTGCCCCAAATGGGACAAAATTTGTACCACGGCATTTTGATGCCGCTCCCTGATAGCATGCCAAGTTTCATCAATTTCAGACAAGTTTTGGATTTAGTAGAATTTAAAAACCAGGCATCTCAATGTTTTGCCGGCAATCAACGGTGCCCCGGTGTCTGAAATTCATTCCCATTTCTTGCATGTCCTAAGCATGCACCCAAGGACACATATTTGATTTTTCAACCAATTTATATGCACTGGAGCATGTGCATGTATTTCAAATTTGAATTATGCACATAAATGCATTGAAAACTCAGTTAATGCATAAAGATGTCCAGACGAACCCCGAAATCACAAAAATTCACACAACACTCCTGTTGTTCTATGTTGCCACGAGAAAACAATTGAAGCAATAAGAGGCAATGGATATCATTTCGTCCCCAAAGGTGGGACGTTCCCTACCGAAAACCATCATGCTTGTTGTGAGAATCTCCGGTTTGTGAGAAGCATATACCCAAACCTGCCCCAAATGGGACAAAATTTTTACCACGGCATGTTGATGCTGCTCCATGATAGCATGCCAAGTTTCGTCAATTTCAAACAATTTTTGGATTTACTAGAATTTTAAAACCCGGCATCTCAATATTTTGCCAGCAATCAACGGTGCCCCGGTGTTTGAAATTCATTTCCATTTCTTGCATGGGACCTAAGCATGCACCCAAGGACATATATTTGATTTTTCAACCAATTTATATGCACTCGAGCATGTGCATGTAGTTCAAATTTGAATTATGCACATAAATGCAGTGAAAACTCAGTTAAAGCATAAAAATGTCGAAACGAACCCCGAAAAAGGACAAAAATTCACACAACACTCGTGTTGTTTTACGTTGACACGAGAAAAAAATGAAAGCAATAAGAGGCAATGGATATCGTTTCGTCCCCAAAGGTGGGACGTTCCGAATCGAAAACCATCATGCTTGTTGTGAGAAGATCCGGTTTGTGAGAAACATATACCCAAACCTGCCCGAAATGGGACAAAATTTAAACCACATCATGTTGATGCCGCTCCATGATAGCATGCCAAGTTTCATGAATTTCAGACGAGTTTTGGATTTACTAGAATATAAAAACCAGGCATATCAATGTTTTGCCGGCATTCAACGGTGCCCTAGTGTTTGAAATTCATTCCCATTTCTTGCATGGGACCTCAGCATGCACCCTAGGACACATATTTGATTTTTCAACCAATTTATATGCACTGGAGCATGTGCATGTATTTCAAGTTTGAAATATGCACATAAATGCATTGAAAACTCAGTTAATGCATAAAATGTCCAAACGAACCCGAAAAATCACAAAAATTCACACAACACTCCTGTTGTTCTACGTTGAGACGAGAAAAAAATTGGAAGCAATAAGAGGCAATGGATATCCTTGCGTCCCCAAAGGTGGGACCTTCTCTACCGAAAACCATCATGCTTGTTGTGAGAAGCTCCGGTTTGTGAGAAGCATATACCCAAACCTATCCCAAATGGGACAAAATTTGTACCACGACATGTTGATGCCGCTCCATGATAGCATGCCAAGTTTCATCAATTTCAGACGAGTTTTGGATTTACTAGAATTTAAAAACTAGGCATCTCAAATGTTTTGCTGGCAATCAACGGTGCTCCGGTGTTTGAAATCCATTCCCATTTCTTGCATGGGACCTAAGCCTGCACCCAAGGACACATATTTGATTTTTCATTCAATTTATATGCACTTGAGCATGTGCATGTAGTTCAAATTTGAATTATGCACATAAATACAGTGAAAACTCAGTTAATGCATAAAAATGTCCCAACGAACCCCGAAAAATCACAAAAATTCGCACAACACTCCTGTTGTTCTATATTGACACGAGAAAAAAATTGAAAGCAATAAGAGGCAATGGATATCATTTCGTCCCCAAAGGTGGGACGTTCCCTACCGAAAACCATCATGCTTGTTGTGAGAAGCTCCGGTTTGTGAGAAGCATATACCCAAGCCTGCCCCAAATGGGACAAAATTTGTACCACGGCATGTTGATGCCGCTCCATGATAGCATGCCAAGTTTCATGAATTTCAGACGAGTTTTGGATTTACTAGAATTTAAAAACCAGGCATCTCAATGTTTTGCCGGCAATCAACGGTGCCCCGGTGTTTGAAATTCATTCCCATTTCTTGCATGGGACCTAAGCATGCACCCAAGGACACATATTTGATTTTTCAACCAATTTATATGCACTGGAGCATGTGCATGTAGTTCAAATTTGAATTATGCACATAAATGCATTGAAAACTCAGTTAATGCATAAAGATGTCCAAACGAACCCCGAAAAATCACAAAAATTCACACAACACTCCTCTTGTTCTACGTTGACACGAGAAAAAAAATTGAAAGCAATAAGAGGCAATCGATATCATTTCGTCCCCAAAGGTGGGACGTTCCCTGCTGAAAACTATCCTGCTTGTTGTGAGAAGCTCCGGTTTGTCAGAAGCATATACCCAATCCTGCCCCAAATGGGACAAAATTTGTACCACGACATGTTGATGCCGCTCCATGATAGCATGCCAAGTTTCATGAATTTGAGACGAGTTTTGGATTTACTAGAATTTAGAAACCAGGCATCTTAATGTATTGCCGGCAATCAACGGTGCCCCAGTGTTTGAAATTCATTCCCATTTCTTGCATGGGACCTAAGCATGCACCCAAGGACACATATTTGATTTTGCAACCAATTTATATGCACTGGAGCATGTGCATGTAGTTCAAATTTGAATTATGCACATAAATGCTTTGAAAACTCAGTTAATGCATAAAATGTCCAAACGAACCCCGAAAAATCACAAAACTTCACACAACACTCCTGCTGTTCTATGTTGACACAAGAAAAAAAATTGAAAGCAATACGAGGCAATGGATATCGTTTCGTCCCCAAAGGTGGGACGTTCCCAACCGAAAACCATCATGCTTGTTGTGAGAAGATCCGGTTTGTGAGAAGCATATACCCAAACCTGCCCCAAATGGGACAAAATTTGTACCACAGAATGGTGATGCCGCTCCATGATAGCATGCCAAGTTTCATGAATTTCAGACGAGTTTTGGATTTACTAGAATTTAAAAACTAGGCATCTCAATGTTTTGCCAGCAATCAACGGTGCCCCGGTGTTTGAAATTCATTCCCATTTCTTGCATGGGACCTAACCATGCACCCGAGGACACATATTTGGCTTTTCAACCAATTTATATGCACTGCAGCATGTGCATGTACTTCAAATTTTAATTATGCACATAAATGCATTGAAAACTCAGTTACTGCATAAAGATGTCCAAACGAACCCCAAAAAATCACAGAAATTCACACAACACTCCTGTTGTTCTACGTTGAGACGAGAAAAAAATTGAAAGCAATAAGAGGAAATGGATATCCTTTCAACCCCAAAGGTGGGACGTTCCCTACCGAAAACCATCATGCTTGTTGTGAGAACCTCCGGTTTCTGAGAAGCATATACCCAAACCTGCCCCAAATGGGCCAAAATTTGTACCACGGCTTGTTGATGCCGCTCCATGATAGCATGCCAAGTTTCATCAATTTCAGACGAGTTTTGGATTTACTAGAATTTAAAAACTAGGCATCTCAATGTTTTCCCGGCAATCAACGGTGCCCCGGTGTTTGAAATTCATTCCCATTTCTTGCATGGGACCTAGGCATGCACCCAAGGACACATATTTGATATTTCAACCAATTTATATGCACTGGAGCATGTGCATGTATTTCAAATTTGAATTATGCACATAAATGCATTGAAAATTCAGTTAATGCATAAAGATGGCCAAACGAACCCTAAAAATCATAAAAATTCACACAACACTCCTGTTGGTCTACTTTGAGACAAGAAAAAAATTGCAAGCAATAAGAGGCAATGGATATCCTTTCGTCCCCAAAGGTGGGATGTTCCCTACCGAAAACCATCATGCTTGTTGTGAGAAGCTCTAGTTTGTGAGAAGCATATACCCAAACCTGCCCCAAATGGGACAAAATTTGTACCACGGCATGTTGATACCGCTCCATGATAGCATGCCAAGTTTCATCAATTTCAGACGAGTTTTGGATTTACTAGAATTTAAAAACAAGGCATCTCAATGTTTTGCCGGCAATCAACGGTGCCCCGGTGTTTGAAATTCATTCCCATTTCTTGCATGGGACCTAAGCAAGCACCCAAGGACATATATTTGATTTTTCATTCAATTTATATGCACTAGAGCATGTGCATGTAGTTCAAAGTTGAATTATGCACATGAATGCAGTGAAAACTCAGTTAATGCATAAAAATGTCCGAACGAACCCCGAAAAATCTCAAAAATTCACACAACACTCCTGTTGTTCTATGTTGACACGAGAAAAAAATTGAAAGCAATAAGAGGCAATGGATATCGTTTCGTCCCCAAAGGTGGGATGTTCCCTACCGAAAACCATCATGCTTGTTGTGAGAAGCTCCGGTTTGTGAGAAGCATATACCCAAACCTGCCCCAAATGGGACAAAATTTGTACCATGGCATGTTGATGCCGCTCCATGATGGCATGCCAAGTTTCATCAATTTCAGACGAGTTTTGGATTTACTAGAATTTAAAAACCAGGCATCTCAATGTTTTGCCGGCAATCAACGGTGCCCCGGTGTTTGAAATTCATTCCCATTTCTTGCATGGGTCCTAAGCATGCACCCAAGGACACATATTTGATTTTTCAACCAATTTATATGCACTGGAGCATGTGCATGTAGTTCAAATTTGAATTATGCACATAAATGCATTGAAAACTCAGTTAATGCATAAAAATGTCCAAACGAACCCCGAAAATCACAAAAATTCACACAACACTCCTGTTGTTCTATGTTGACACGAGAAAAAATTGAAAGCAATAAGAGGCAATGGATATCGTTTCGTCCACAAAGGTGGGACGTTCCCTACCGAAAACCATCATGCTTGTTGTGAGAAGCTCCGGTTTGTGAGAAGCATATACCCAAACCTGCCCCAAATGGGACAAAATTTGTACCACGGCATGTTGATGCCGCTCCATGATAGCATGCCAAGTTGCATGAATTTCAGACGAGTTTTGGATTTACTAGAATTTAAAAACCAGGCATCTCAATGTTTTGCCAGCAATCAACGGTGCCCCGGTGTTTGAAATTCATTCCCATTTCTTGCATGGGACCTAAGCATGCACCCAAGGACACATATTTGATTTTTCAACCAATTTATATGCACTGGAGCATGTGCATGTAGTTCAAATTTGAATTATGCACAAAAATGCAGTGAAAACTCAGTTAATGCATAAAAATGTCCAAACGAACCCCGAAAAAGCACAAAAATTCACACAACACTCGTGTTGTTTTACGTTGACACGAGAAAAAAATTGAAAGCAATAAGAGGCAATGGATATCGTTTCGTCCCCAAAGGTGGGACGTTCCGAATCGAAAACCATCATGCTTGTTGTGAGAAGATCCGGTTTGTGTGAAGCATATACCCAAACCTGCCCGAAATGGGACAAAATTTAAACCACAGCATGTTGATACAGCTCCACGATAGCATGCCAAGTATCATGAATTTCAGACGAGTTTTGGATTTACTAGAATATAAAAACAAGGCATATCAATGTTTTGCCGGCATTCAACGGTGCCCCAGTGTTTGAAATTCATTCCCATTTCTTGCATGGGACCTCAGCATGCACCCAAGGACACATATTTGATTTTTCAACCAATTTATATGCACTGGAGCATGTGCATGTATTTCAAATTTGAATTATAAACATAAATGCGTTGAGAACTCAGTTAATGCATAAAGATGTCCAAACGAATCCCGAAAAATCACAAAAATTCACACAACACTCCTGTTGTTCTACGTTGAGACGAGAAAAAAATTGGAAGCAATAAGAGGCAATGGATATCCTTGCGTCCCCAAAGGTGGGACCTTCTCTACCGAAAACCATCATGGTTGTTGTGAGAAGCTCCGGTTTGTGAGAAGCATATACCCAAACCTACCCCCAATGGGACAAAATTTGTACCACGGCATGTTGATGCCGCTCCATGATAGCATGCCAAGTTTCATCAATTTCAGACGAGTTTTGGATTTACTAGAATTTAAAAACTAGGCATATCAATGTTTTGCTGGCAATCAACGGTGCTTCGGTGTTTGAAATTCATTCCCATTTCTTGCATTGGTCCTAAGCATGCACCCAAGGACACATATTTGATTTTTCAACCAATTTATATGCACCCGAGTATGTGCATGTATTTCAAATTTGAATTATGCACATAAATGCATTGAAAACTCAGTTAATGCATAAAGATGTCCAAATGAACCCCAAAATCACAAAAATTCACACAACACTCCTGTTGTTCTATGTTGACACGAGAAAAAAATTGAAAGCAATAAGAGGCAATGGATATCATTTCGTCCCCAAAGGTGGGACGTTCCCTACCAAAAACCATCATGCTTGTTGTGAGAAGCTCCGGTTTGTGAGAAGCATATACCCAAACCTGCCCCAAATGGGACAAACTTTGTACCACGGCATGTTGATGCCGCTCCATGATAGCATGCCAAGGTTCGTCAATTTCAGACGAGTTTTGGATTTACTAGAATTTAAAAACCCGGCATCTCAATATTTTGCCGGCAATCAACGGTGCCCCGGTGTTTGAAATTCATTCCCATTTCTAGCATGGGACCTAAGCATGCACCCAAGGACACATATTTGATTTTTCAACCAATTTATATGCACTAGAGCATGTGCATGTAGTTCAAATTTGAATTATGCACAAAAATGCATTGAAAACTCAGTTAATTCATAAAAATGTCCAAATGAACCCCGAAAAATAAAAAAATCTCACAACACTCCTGTTGTTCTACGTTGACACGACAAAAAAATTGTCAGCAATAAGAGGCAATGGGTATCCTTTCGTCCCCAAAGGTGGGACGTTCCCTACCGAAAACAGTCATGCTTGTCGTGAGAAGCTCCGGTTTCTGAGAAGCATATACCCAAACCTGCCCCAAATGGGAAAAAATTTGTACCACGACATGTTGATACCGCTCCATGATAGCATGCCAAGTTTCATGAATTCTGGACGAGTATTGGATTTACTAGAATTTAAAAACCAGGCATCTCAATGTTTTGCCGGTATTCAACGGTGCCCCGATATTTGAAATTCATTCCCATTTCTTGCATGGGACCTAAGCATGCACCCAAGGACACATATTTGATTTTTCAACCAATTTATATGCACTGGAGCATGTGCATGTATTTCAAATTTGAATTATGCACATAAATGCATTGAAATCACAGTTAATGCATAAAGATGTCCAAACGAAACCCGAAAAATCATAATAATTCACACAACACTCCTGTTGTCCTACGTTGACACGAGAAAAAAAATAGAAAGCAATAAGAGGCAATGGATATCGTTTCGTCCCCAAAGGTGGGACGTTCCCTGCCGAAAACCATCATGCTTGTTGTGAGAAGCTCCGGTTTGTGAGAAGCATATACCCAAACCTGCCCCAAATGGGACAAAATTTGTACCACGACATGTTGATGCCGCTCCATGATAGCATGCCAAGTTTCATGAATTTCAGACGAGTTTTGGATTTACTAGAATTTAAAAACCAGGCATCTCAATGTTATTGCCGGCAATAAACGGTGCCCCGGTGTTTGAAATTCATTCCCATTTCTTGCATGGGACCTAAGCATGCACCCAAGGACACATATTTGATTTTCAACCAATTTATATGCACTGGAGCATGTGCATGTATTTCAAATTTGAATTATGCACATAAATGCATTGAAATCTCAGTTAATGCATAAAGATGTCCAAACGAACCCCGAAAAATCATAAAAAATTCACACAACACTCCTGTTGTTCTACGATGACACGAGAAAAAAAATTGAAAGCAATAAGAGGCAATAGATATCGTTTCATCCCCAAAGGTGGGACGTTCCCTGCCGAAAACCATCATGCTTCTTGTGAGAAGATCCGGTTTGTGAGAAGCATATACCCAAACCTGCCCCAAATGGGACAAAATTTGTACCACAAATTGTTGATGCCGCTCCATGATAGCATGCCAAGTTTCATGAATTTCAGACGAGTTTTGGATTTACTAGAATTTAAAAACCAGGCATCTCAATGTTTTGCCTGCAATCAACGGTGCACCGGTGTTTGAAATTCATTCCCATTTCTTGCATGGGACCTATGCATGCACCCAAGGACACATATTTGATTTTTCAACCAATTTATATGCACTTGAGCGTGTGCATGTATTTCAAATTTGAATTATGCACATAAATGCATTGAAAACTCAGTTAATGCATAAAGATGTCCAAACGAACGCTGAAAAATCATAAAAATTCACACTACACTCCTGTTGTTCTACTTTGAGACGAGAAAAAAATTGAAAGCAATAAGAGGCAATGGATATCCTTTCGTCCCCAAAGGTGGGACGTTCCCTACCGAAAACCATCATGCTTGTTGTGAGAAGCTCCGGTTTGTGAGAAGCATATACCCAAACCTGCCCCAAATGGGACAAAATTTGTACCACGGCATGTTGATACCGCTCCATGATAGCATGCCAAGTTTCATCAATTTCAGACGAGTTTTGGATTTACTAGAATTTAAAAACCAGGCATCTCAATGTTTTGCCGGCAATCAACGGTGCCCTGGTGTTTGAAATTCATTCCCATTTCTTGCATGGGACCTAAGCATGCACCCAAGGACACATATTTGATTTTTCAACCAATTTATATGCACTGGAGCATGTGCATGTAGTTCAAATTTGAATTATGCACATAAATGCATTGAAAACTCAGTTAATGCATAAAAATGTCCAAACGAACCCCGAAAAATCACAAAAATTCACACAACACTCCTGTTGTTCTATGTTGACACGAGAAAAAAATTGAAAGCAATAAGAGGCAATGGATATCGTTTCGTCCCCAAAGGTGGGACGTTCCCTACCGAAAACCATCATGCTTGTTGTGAGAAGCTCCGGTTTGTGAGAAGCATATACCCAAACCTGCCCCAAATGGGACAAAATTTGTACCACGGCATGTTGATGCCGCTCCATGATAGCATGCCAAGTTTCATGAATTTCAGACGAGTTTTGGATTTACTAGAATTTAAAAACCAGGCATCTCAATGTTTTGCCGGCAATCAACGGTGCCCCGGTGTTTGAAATTCATTCCCATTTCTTGCATGGGACCTAAGCATGCACCCAAGGACACATATTTGATTTTTCAACCAATTTATATGCACTGGAGCATGTGCATGTAGTTCAAATTTGAATTATGCACATAAATGCATTGAAAACTCAGTTAATGCATAAAAATGTCCAAACGAACCCTGAAAATCACAAAAATTCACACAACACTCCTGTTGTTCTATGTTGACACGAGAAAAAAATTGAAAGCAATAAGAGGCAATGGATATCGTTTCGTCCCCAAAGGTGGGACGTTCCCTACCGAAAACCATCATGCTTGTTGTGAGAAGCTCCGGTTTGTGAGAAGCATATACCCAAACCTGCCCCAAATGGGACAAAATTTGTACCACGGCATGTTGATGCCGCTCCATGATAGCATGCCAAGTTTCATGAATTTCAGACGAGTTTTGGATTTACTAGAATTTAAAAACCAGGCATCTCAATGTTTTGCCGGCAATCAACGGTGCCCTGGTGTTTGAAATTCATTCCCATTTCTTGCATGGGACCTAAGCATGCACCCAAGGACACATATTTGATTTTTCAACAATTTATATGCACTGGAGCATGTGCATGTAGTTCAAATTTGAATTATGCACATAAATGCATTGAAAACTCAGTTAATGCATAAAAATGTCCAAACGAACCCCGAAAAATCACAAAAATTCACACAACACTCCTGTTGTTCTATGTTGACACGAGAAAAAAATTGAAAGCAATAAGAGGCAATGGATATCCTTTCGTCCCCAAAGGTGGGACGTTCCCTACCGAAAACCATCATGCTTGTTGTGAGAAGCTCCGGTTTGTGAGAAGCATATACCCAAACCTGCCCCAAATGGGACAAAATTTGTACCACGACATGTTGATGCCGCTCCATGATAGCATGCCAAGTTTCATGAATTCAGACGAGTTTTGGATTTACTAGAATTTAAAAACCAGGCATCTCAATGTTTTGCCGGCAATCAACGGTGCCCTGGTGTTTGAAATTCATTCCCATTTCTTGCATGGGTCCTAAGCATGCACCCAAGGACACATATTTGATTTTTCAACCAATTTATATGCACTGGAGCATGTGCATGTAGTTCAAATTTGAATTATGCACATAAATGCATTGAAAACTCAGTTAATGCATAAAATGTCCAAACGAACCCGAAAAATCACAAAAATTCACACAACACTCCTGTTGTTCTATGTTGACACGAGAAAAAAAATTGAAAGCAATAAGAGGCAATAGATATCGTTTCGTCCTCAAAGGTGGGACGTTCCCTACGGAAAACCATCATGCTTGTTGTGAGAAGCTCCGGTTTGTGAGAAGCATATACCCAAACCTGCCCCAAATGGGACAAAATTTGTACCAAGGCATGTTGATGCCGCTCCATGATAGCATGCCAAGTTTCATGAATTTCAGACGAGTTTTGGATTTACTAGAATTTAAAAACCAGGCATCTCAATGTTTTGCCGGCAATCAACGGTGCCCTGGTGTTTGAAATTCATTCCCATTTCTTGCATGGGACCTAAGCATGCACCCAAGGACACATATTTGATTTTCAACCAATTTATATGCACTGGAGCATGCGCATGTAATTCAAATTTGAATTATGCACATAAATGCATTGAAAACTCAGTTAATGCATAAAATGTCCAAACGAACCCCGAAAAATCATAAAAAATTCACACAACACTCCTGTTGTTCTACGTTGACACGAGAAAAAAAATTGAAAGCAATAAGAGGCAATGGATATCGTTTCGTCCCCAAAGGTGGGACGTTCCCTGCCGAAAACGATCATGCTTCTTGTGAGAAGATCCGGTTTGTGAGAAGCATATACCCAAACCTGCCCCAAATGGGACAAAATTTGTACCACAAATTGTTGATGCCGCTCCATGATAGCATGCCAAGTTTCATGAATTTTAGACGAGTTTTGGATTTACTAGAATTTAAAAACCAGGCATCTCAATGTTTTGCCTGCAATCAACGGTGCCCCGGTGTTTGAAATTCATTCCCATTTCTTGCATGGGACCTAAGCATGCACCCAAGGACACATATTTGATTTTTCAACCAATTTATATGCACTGGAGTGTGTGCATGTATTTCAAATTTGAATTATGCACATAAATGCATTGAAAACTCAGTTAATGCATAAAGATGTCCAAACGAACGCTGAAAAATCATAAAAATTCACACAACACTCCTGTGGTTCTACTTTGAGACGAGAAAAAAATTGAAAGCAATAAGAGGCAATGGATATCCTTTCGTCCCCAAAGGTGGGATGTTCCCTACCGAAAACCATCATGCTTGTCGTGAGAAGCTCTAGTTTGTGAGAAGCACATTCCCAAACCTGCCCCAAATGGGACAAAATTTGTACCACGACATGTTGATACCGCTCCATGATAGCATGCCAAGTTTCATGAATTTCAGACGAGTTTTGGATTTACTAGAATTTAAAAACCCGGCATCTCAATATTTTGCCGGCAATCAACGGTGCCCCGATGTTTGAAATTCATTCCCATTTCTTGCATGGGACCTAAGCATGCACCCAAGGACATATATTTGATTTTTCAACCAATTTATATGCACTGGAGCATGTGCATGTAGTTCAAATTTGAATTATGCACAAATATGCAGTGAAAACTCGGTTAATGCATAAAAATGTCCAAACGAACCCCGAAAAAGCACAAAAATTCACACAACACTCGTGTTGTTTTACGTTGACACGAGAAAAAAATTGAAAGCAATAAGAGGCAATGGATATCGTGTCGTCCCCAAAGGTGGGACGTTCCGAATAGAAAACCATCATGCTTGTTGTGAGAAGATCCGGTTTGTGAGAAGCATATACCCAAACCTGTCCGAAACGGGACAAAATTTAAACCACAGCGTGTTGATGCCGCTCCATGATAGCATGCCAAGTTTCATGAATTTCATACGAGTTTTGGATTTACTAGAATATAAAACCAGGCATATCAATGTTTTGCCGGCATTCAACGGTGCCCCAGTGTTTGAAATTCATTCCCATTTCTTGCATGGGACCTCAGCATGCACCCAAGGACATATATTTGATTTTTCAACCAATTTATATGCACTGGAGCATGTGCATGTATTTCAAGTTTGAATTATGCACATAAATGCGTTGAGAACTCAGTTAATGCATAAAGATGTCCAAACGAATCCCGAAAAATCACAAAAATTCACACAACACTCCTGTTGTTCTACGTTGAGACGAGAAAAAAATTGAAAGCAATAAGAGGCAATGGATATCGTTTCGTCCCCAAAGGTGGGACCTTCCCTACCGAAAACCATCATGCTTGTTGTGAGAAGCTCCGGTTTGTGAGAAGCATATACCCAAACCTACCCCCAATGGGACAAAATTTGTACCACGGCATGTTGATGCTGCTCCATGATAGCATGCCAAGTTTCATCAATTTCAGACGAGTTTTGGATTTACTAGAATTTAAAAACTAGGCATCTCAATGTTTTGCTGGCAATCAACGGTGCTCCGGTGTTTGAAATCCATTCCCATTTCTTGCATGGGACCTAAGCCTGCACCCAAGGACACATATTTGATTTTTCATACAATTTATATGCACTGGAGCATGTGCATGTAGTTCAAATTTGCACATAAATGCTGTGAAAACTCAGTTAATGCATAAAAATGTCCCAACGAACCCCAAAAAATCACAAAAATTCACATAACACTCCTGTTGTTCTATGTTGACACGAGAAAAAAATTGAAAGCAATAAGAGGCAATGGATATCGTTTCGTCCCCAAAGGTGGGACGTTCCCTACCGAAAACCATCATGCTTGTTGTGAGAAGCTCCGGTTTGTGAGAAGCATATACCCAAACCTGCCCCAAATGGGACAAAATTTGTACCACGGCATGTTGATGCCGCTCCATGATAGCATGCCAAGTTTCATGAATTTCAGACGAGTTTTGAATTTACTAGAATTTAAAAACCAGGCATCTCAATGATTTGCCGGCAATCAACGGTGCCCCGGTGTTTGAAATTCATTCCCATTTCTTGCATGGGACCTAAGCATGCACCCAAGGACACAGATTTGATTTTTCAACCAATTTATATGCACTGGAGCATGTGCATGTATTTCAAATTTGAATTATGCACATAAATGCATTGAAAACTCAGTTAATGCATAAAAATGTCCAAACGAACCCTGAAAAATCACAAAAATTCACACAACACTCCTCTTGTTCTACGTTGACACGAGAAAAAAAATTGAAAGCAATAAGAGGCAATGGATATCATTTCGTCCCCAAAGGTGGGTCGTTCCTTGCTGAAAACCATCATGCTAGTTGTGAGAAGCTCCGGTTTGTCAGAAGCATATACCCAAACCTACCCCAAATGGAACAAAATTTGTACCACGACATGTTGATGCCGCTCCATGATAGCATGCCAAGTTTCATGAATTTGAGACGAGTTTTGGATTTACTAGAATTTAAAACCAGGCATCTCAATGTTTTGCCGGCAATCAACGGTGCCCCGGTGTTTGAAATTCATTCCCATTTCTTGCATGGGACCTAAGCACGCACCCAAGGACACATATTTGATTTTTCAACCAATTTATATGCACTGGAGCATGTGCATGTAGTTCAAATTTTAATTATGCACATAAATGCATTGAAAACTCAATTAATGCATAAAAATGTCCAAACAAACCCAGAAAAATCACAAAAATTCACACAACACTCCTGTTGTTCTATGTTGAGAGCAGAAAAAAATTGAAAGCAATAAGAGGCAATGGATATCCTTTCGTCCCCAAAGGTGGGACGTGCCCTACCGAAAACTGTCATGCTTGTTGTGAGAAGCTCCGGTTTGTGAGAAGCATATACCCAAACATGCCTCAAATGGAAAAAAAATTGTACCACGGCATGTTGATGCCACTCCATGATAGCATGCCAAGTTTCATGAATTCCAGACGAGTTTTGGACTGACTAGAATTTAAAAACCAGGCACCTCAATGTTTTGCCGGCAATCAACGGTGCCCCGGTGTTTGAAATTCATTCCCATTTCTTGCATGGGACCTAAGCATGCACCCATGGACACACATTTGATTTTTCAACCAATTTATATGCACTGGAGCATGTGCATGTAGTTCAAATTTGAATTTTCTACATAAATGCAGTGAAAACTCAGTTAATGCATAAAAATGTCCAAACGAACCCCGAAAAGTCACAAAAATTCACACAACACTCCTGTTGTTCTATGTTGACACGAGAAAAATATTGAAAGCAATAAGAGGCAATGGATATCGTTTCATCCCCAAAGGTGGGACGTTCCCTACCGAAAACCATCATGCTTGTTGTGAGAAGCTCCGGTTTGTGAGAAGCATATACCCAAACCTGCCCCAAATGGGACAAAATTTGTACCACGGCATGTTGATGCCGCTCCATGATAGCATGCCAAGTTTCATGAATTTCAGACGAGTTTTGGATTTACTAGAATTTAAAAACCAGGCATCTCAATGTTTTGCCGGCAATCAACGGTGCCCCGGTGTTTGAAATTCATTCCCATTTCTTGCATGGGACCTAAGCATGCACCCAAGGACACATATTTGATTTTTCAACCAATTTATATGCACTGGAGCATGTGCATGTATTTCAAATTTGAATTATGCACATAAATGCATTGAAAACTCAGTTAATGCATAAAAATGTCCAAACGAACCCCGAAAAATCACAAAAATTCACACAACACTCCTGTTGTTCTACGTTGACACGAGAAAAAAAATTGAAAGCAATAAGAGGCAATGGATATCGTTTCGTCCCCAAAGGTGGGATGTTCCATGTCGAAAACCATCATGCTTGTTGTGAGAAGCTCCGGTTTGTGAGAAGCATATACCCAAACCTGCCCCAAAAGGGACAAAATTTGTACCACGACATGTTGATGCCGCTCCATGATAGCATGCCACAATTCATGAATTGGAGACGAGTTTTGGATTTACTAAAATTTAAAAACAAGGCATCTTAATGTATTGCCGGCAATCAACGGTGCCCCGGTGTTTGAAATTCCTTCCCATTTCTTGCATGGGACCTAAGCATGCACCCAAGGACACATATTTGATTTTGAAACCAATTTATATGCACTAGAGCATGTGCATGTAGTTCAAATTTGAATTATGCACATAAATGCATTGAAAACTCAGTTAATGCATAAAAATGTCCAAACGAACCCCAAAAATCACAAAAATTCACACAACACTCCTGTTGTTCTACGTTGACACGAGAAAAAATTGAAAGCAATAAGAGGCAATCGATATCCTCTCGTCCCCAAAGGTGGGACGTTCCCTACCGAAAACCATCATGCTTGTTGTGAGAAGCTCCGGTTTGTGAGAAGCATATACCCAAACCTGCCCCAAATGGGACAAAATTTGTACCACGACATGTTGATGCCGCTCCATCATAGCATGCCAAGTTTCATGAATTTCAGACGAGTTTTTTATTTACTAGAATTTAAAAACCAGGCATCTCAATGTTTTGCCGGCAATCAACGCTGCCCTGGTGTTTGAAATTCATTCCCATTTCTTGCATGGGACCTAAGCATGCACCCAAGGACACATATTTGATTTTTCAACCAATTTATATGCACTGGAGCATGTGCATGTATTCCAAATTTGAATAATGCACATAAATGCATTGAAAACTCTATTAATGCATAAAGATGTCCAAATGAACCCCGAAAAATCACAAGAATTCACACAACACTCTTGTTGTTCTATGTTGACACGAGAAAAAAATTGAAAGCAATAAGAGGCAATGGATATCGTTTCGTCCCCAAAGGTGGGACGTTCCCTACCGAAAACCATCATGCTTGTTGTGAGAAGCTCCGGTTTGTGAGAAGCATATACCCAAACCTGCCCCAAATGGGACAAAATTTGTAGCACGGCATGTTGATGCTGCTCCATGATAGCATGCCAAGTTTCATCAATTTCAGACGAGTTTTGGATTTACTAGAATTTAAAAACCAGGCATCTCAATGTTTTGCCGGCAATCAACGGTGCCCTGGTGTTTGAAATTCATTCCCATTTCTTGCATGGGACCTAAGCATGCACCCAAGGACACATATTTGATTTTTCAACCAATTTATATGCACTGGAGCATGCGCATGTAGTTCAAATTTGAATTATGCACATAAATGCATTGAAAACTCAGTTAATGCATAAAAATGTCCAAACGAACCCCGAAAAATCACAAAAATTCACACAACACTCCTGTTGTTCTATGTTGACACGAGAAAAAAACTTGAAAGCAATAAGAGGCAATGGATATCGTTTCGTCCCCAAAGGTGGGACGTTCCCTACCGAAAACCATCATGCTTGTTGTGAGAAGCTCCGGTTTGTGAGAAGCATATACCCAAACCTGCCCCAAATGGGACAAAATTTGTACCACGGCATGTTGATGCCGCTCCATGATAGCATGCCAAGTTTCATGAATTTCAGACGAGTTTTGGATTTACTAGAATTTAAAAACCAGGCATCTCAATGTTTTGCCGGCAATCAACGGTGCCCTGGTGTTTGAAATTCATTCCCATTTCTTGCATGGGACCTAAGCATGCACCCAAGGACACAGATTTGATTTTTCAACCAATTTATATGCACTGGAGCATGCGCATGTAGTTCAAATTTGAATTATGCACATAAATGCATTGAAAACTCAGTTAATGCATAAAAATGTCCAAACGAACCCCGAAAAATCACAAAAATTCACACAACACTCCTGTTGTTCTATGTTGACACGAGAAAAAAACTTGAAAGCAATAAGAGGCAATGGATATCGTTTCGTCCCCAAAGGTGGGACGTTCCCTACCGAAAACCATCATGCTTGTTGTGAGAAGCTCCGGTTTGTGAGAAGCATATACCCAAACCTGCCCCAAATGGGACAAAATTTGTACCACGGCATGTTGATGCCGCTCCATGATAGCATGCCAAGTTTCATGAATTTCAGACGAGTTTTGGATTTACTAGAATTTAAAAACCAGGCATCTCAATGTTTTGCCGGCAATCAACGGTGCCCTGGTGTTTGAAATTCATTCCCATTTCTTGCATGGGACCTAAGCATGCACCCAAGGACAAGATTTGATTTTCAACAATTTATGCACTGGAGCATGTGCATGTAGTTCAAATTTGAATTATGCACATAAATGCATTGAAAACTCACTTAATGCATAAAAATGTCCAAACGAACCCTGAATAATTCCAATTCTTTTATGATCACTGCTGATAAAAGGTCTAGCAATTCAAACACCGTCCATGGCCGCTGTGACCCCATTATGTAATTCAAATCAAGACCAAAAATCAAGTAGATCCCACACAGTTTATTATAACCAACCGTGTGAGATGCAGCACAAAATATCTTCGGACCGTGTCTGAATAAGGGACCGTGTCTGATGACACTTTGCGCGCCAGTTTTTTGTCTGAAGCGATTCCAAATTTTCGGCTTCCGCGGAAATATCTACCTCCCCGCCCCCTCCCCCTTACCAAAAGCCACATTTCCCCCCTTTCCGCCTTCCTTTCCAAGTTGAAACCTTCACTCCTTGCTTGCAGCGCCGCCGCCTCCTCGCCGGCGACCCTCCTTCACGCTGCTCGGCCTCGCCTATCCAGGCAGGTAATCCACACCCGACCCCCATCCTCCTCCTCCTTCCACATCCCACATGCCCCGACCGCCGGCGCGAGCGCGACACCTTCCACCCAAATCACCGACCCCTCCACCAAATAAGCGCCGGCCTAAGCCATGGTGCACGCAGTATAGCCAGGACCTCAAGGAGCATTTGGCAGCGGAGAAGCAAATCGCGGCCGCACGCGCGGATGAGGTCGCGATGGCTGCCATTCGTGCCGACCCCCAGATCTTGGAGGAGCACCTCGCCGTCGAGGCCACCGTTGACGCCTCGGCACCGACGCCGCGACGCGGTTGGCTGCTTTAAACGACAGTTAGTGGCGTTTTCTCGAGGCCACCGTCGGTGCCTTCGACGAAGACTACGAGGTGTTTTCTCAGCGTGCACGTGCTTACCTCATCTCGAGAGCCAGCAGGTTGGTGCCCGGAGCGGCTCAGGCAACTCACCACTACAACGAGGGCACCCACGATGCGGAGGCCTCGCCCTCTTCCATGTCCAAGGAGCCAATCGTCATCGATATCTCCGACAATGAGGAGTAGCTTGTCTTATTAGCTCACTATAAGGACCCATGTTCAGTTTGCTAGCTACTGCCTTTCCTTAACAAATTCTAGTGAATTGTGCTATCTACTTTCACCATGCAATCTTCTGCTATAGTGTATATGTTCTATATGTCGTGCAATGTGGTGTTCAATTAACTGCTTGGTTCAATTCTGCAAATGTGATGTTCAATTCTTCAGGGTGCAATATTTCCAAGTTGTTAAGCATGCTTGGTTTGGTTAACTGTCTGATCTTCTATTAGGAGTATGTTATATTGTTCAATTGGTGTTTAGTTAACTGCTTGGTTCATTTGTTGTGGCTTGGTTCACTTGTTGTGGTGTTTAGTTAACTGCTTGGTTCAATTCTGCAATGCGATGTTCAATTGTTGTGGCTGCATTCTGTTATTGTATACCATGTGAGGAATAAATCGAATTTGGCTGTACTAAATACATGAGAAACAAATATAATTGCTATATTTCCAAGTTGTTAAGCATGCTTGGTTTGGTTAACTGTCTGATCTTCTATTAGGAGTATGTTATATTGTGCAATGTGGTGCTCAGTTAACGTTTGGTTCATTTGTTGTGGTGTTTAGTTAACTGCTTGGTTCAATTCTGCAATGCGATGTTCAATTGTTGTGGCTGCATTCTCTTATTGTATACCATGTGAGGAATAAATCGAATTTGGCTGTACTAAATACATGAGAAACAAATACAATTGCTATATTTCCAAGTTGTTAAGCATGCTTGGTTTGGTTAACTGTCTGATCTTCTATTAGGAGTATGTTATATTGTGCAATGTGGTGCTCAGTTAACGTTTGGTTCATTTGTTGTGGTGTTTAGTTAACTGCTTGGTTCAATTCTGCAATGCGATGTTCAATTGTTGTGGCTGCATTCTGTTATTGTATACCATGTGAGGAATAAATCGAATTTGGCTGCACTTAATACATGAGAAACATATACAAGTGCTATATTTCCTAGTTCCTAATCATGCTTGGTTTGGATAAATGGGTTTTCCATGTGGCTTGAATTAATCTGATGAATCTGCAATGTGCTTATTTATCATCAACATATTTTACTGATAGCATGCGAACCCTTACTTAACCTGATGACTAACTACCTTATATGTGTTGCAGGGAAACAATGGGAAGCACTGAGGTTTACAAGATGGTACTAACTATTATACCTTGCCTTTTTGTATTCCTTTGCCCCATTTCCAATATAGAGAAGATATTTATGCACATCCTTGTTTTCAGGCTTCACTGATGATTACCTCTCAAACCACCTCTGTGGTCAGGAGGCGAGGAAAGTTTTCATACAACACCCACGGTTCAATATTGAAGTGTTCCTGAAGAGCTCGAAGGATGGACGGTCAATCATCCATAGGCACTGGACTAAAGTTGCAAAGACCTTCAACATGAACGAAGGCTCAATATTCGCCTTCCGCTTCAGCAGTTTTCCAGATGAGATGCATCTCTCTATGTACCGTCTATGATGCTAATTTCGAAAGGTTCTAGATGTTGCATGTGAAACTTGCTGCTGATGCAGTTGTGTAATGGGGTAGCTGAGTGCTGAAGCTATATCATGTTGTACTCCGATGTATTTCAATTGTGAAATCCTGCTTCCTTAATATGGAAATGGAATATATTATGTGCTTAATATGAATGTCAATTAGATTAGTAAATGGAATATTAATAATAGGCCAATTAGCCCACTGATTGGCCAATTAGCTTCCTAATTGGGTTTTCCTATTGCAAACGGTTAATGAGAAAACACCGTGGGCGATGACCTAAGGCAACGCACACAGATTCTAGGAATAAACCATGTTGGATCAATGAACAATCACACACGACACTCTCTTCAAAACTGTTTGCGTTACGCCACCTTGCACAAACGTTTTCCTTGTAGTGACTGTGTGGGATGTATATACGAACGGAAACGTTTAGTGGTGACTGACTGTGTGGGATGTACGTACGACCCGAAATGATTTTGCTTGTATAATTGTATTTGTTTTGAGCACTACTGTACGTATTTCTGTATTTGAGTGCTCGCCCATCGCACACGACCTCATTTTGTCGAGCGTGTGTGCCAGGAGGGCATATCCCCAACAGTTTCTGGGTCCTGTGGAAAGAACCCCCCTATTGCCCACACTCACTTGGCGACGGTTCCAAATGCCGTCGCGGAAAGGGGTAAAAAACCGTTTGTTTAGAACCGACGCGCACCATGCATGCTTGATACTTCTTGTGTTGGTTGTTTTATAAAGAAGACTATTGAATTCCAGTGGGATATTTTGGAAAGAATTAAACACAACTCTGAAGATTGGGAACTCGACAAAGGTAAAGAGTCTGGTATTAAGCTTAAGTATGATTGTGTTAAGTCTTTTAAGAATACCGATGCTTTTCAAAAGTTTAGCACTAAATATGGACTTGACTCTGACATAGTAGCCTCCTTTTGTGAATCATTTGCTACTCATGTTGATCTCCCTAAAGAGAAGTGGTTTAAATATCACCCACCTATTAAAGAAGAAATTAAAGAACAGGAACTAGCTAAAGAGGAAACCATACTTTATAATGTTGATCCAGTTGTTCCTACTGCTTATATTGAGAAACCACCTTTCACTGTTAGGATAAAGGAACATGCTAAAGTTTCAACCGTGGTCAACAAAAGTTATATTAGAACACCTAAACCTGACGAACAAATTAAAGTAGAGCCTAGTGTTGCTATGGTTAAGGATCTCTTGGAAGAAAATATAGATGGGCATGTTATTTACTTCTGTAATGAAGCTACTAGAATTGCCAAACCCGATAAAATGGATAATCATAAACCCATTATCGGCATGTCCGTTGTATCAGTTAAAATAGGAGACCACTGTTATCATGGTTTATGTGACATAGGTGCTAGCGTGAGTGCTATTCCCTTTACTTTATACCAAGAAATTATGAATGACATAATACCCGCTGAAATAGAAGAAATAGATGCTACTATTAAACTTGCTAATAGAGACACCATCACACCACTTGGGATTGTTAGAGATGTTGAAGTCTTGTGTGGGAAAATAAAATACCCTACTAATTTTCTTGTTCTTGGTTCCCCACAAGATGACTTTTGTCCCATTATTTTTGGTAGACCTTTCTTGAACACCGTTAATGCTAAAATAGATTGTGAGAAACAAACTGTTGGTGTTAGCTTTGGTGATGTGTCTCATGAGTTTAATTTTTCCAAGTTTAGTAGAAAACCTCATAAAAAAGAATTTCCTAGTAAGGATGAAATAGTTGGTCTTGCTTCTCTTGTTGTGCCTCCTACTGATCCTTTAGAACAATATCTGCTAGACCATGAAAATGATTTACATATGCATGAAAGAAAAATTGATAAGATTTTCTTTGAACAACGTCCTCTGCTTAAACACAATTTTCCTATTGAAACTCTAGGAGGTCCTCCTCCACCTAAAGGTGATCCTGTGTTTGAATTAAAACAATTGCCAGACACTTTGTAATATGCTTATCTAGATGAAAAGAAGATATATCCTGTTATTGTTAGTGCTAAACTTTCAGAACATGAAGAAGAAAGATTATTGAAAGTTCTAAGGAAGCACCGAGCTGCTATTGGATATACTCTTGATGATTTAAAGGGAATTTGTCCCACTCTATGTCAGCACAAGATTAATATGGAACCTGATGCTAAACCTGTTGTTGATCACCAACGTCGGTTAAATCCTAAAATGAAGGAAGTGGTAAGAACGGAAATATTAAAACTTCTGGAAGCAGGTATAATCTATCCTATAGCTGACAGTAGATGGGTAAGTCATGTTCATTGTGTCCCTAAGAAAGGAGGTATTATTGTTGTTCCTAATGATAAGAATGAACTTATTCCACAAAGAATTGTTACAGGCTATAGAATGGTAATTGATTTTAGAAAATTAAACAAAGCAACTAGAAAAGACCATTACCCTCTGCCTTTTATTGATCAAATGCTAGAAATATTATCTAAGCACACACATTTTTGCTTCCCTGATGGATACTCTGGTTTTTCACAAATACCTTTTTCTCAACCTGATCAAGAAAAGACCACTTTCACTTGTCCCTTTGGAACTTATGCTTATAGACGTATGCCTTTCGATTTATGCAATGCACCTGCTACCTTTCAAAGATGTATGACTGCTATATTCTCTGACTTTTGTGAGAAGAGTGTCGAGGTTTTCATGGATGACTTTTCCGTTCATGGGAATTCTTTTGATGATTGTTTAAGGAATCTTGATCGAGTTTTGCAGAGATGCGAGCAAACAAATCTTGTCTTGAATTGGGAAAAGTGCCACTTTATGGTTAATGAAGGTGTTGTTTTGGGCCATAAAATTTCTGAAAGAGGTATTGAAGTGGACAAAGCTAAGGTTGATGCAATTGAGAAAATGCCATGTCCTAAAGATATCAAAGGTATTTGTAGTTTCTTAGGTCATGCTGGTTTCTATAGGAGATTTATCAAAGAGTTCTCTAAAATTTCTAGGCCTCTTACAAATCTTTTGCAAAAGGATGTTCCTTTTGTTTTAGATGATGATTGTTTAGAAGCCTTCGAAACACTCAAGAAAGCTTTAATTTCTGCACCTGTTGTTCAACCACCTGATTGGAACTTGCCTTTTGAAATTATGTGTGATGCTAGTGATTATGCTGTTGGTGCTGTTCTAGGACAAAGAGTTGATAAGAAACTGAATGTTATTCATTCTGATAGTAAAACTCTAGACAGTGCTCAGCGAAATTATGCAACTACTGAAAAATAATTCCTAGCAGCGTTGTTTGCTTGTGATAAATTTAGATCTTACATTGTTGATTCAAAAGTAATTGTTCACACCGACCATACTGCGATTAAATATCTTATGGAAAAGAAAGATGCTAAACCTAGACTTATTCGATGGGTTTTCTTGCTACATGAATTTGATTTACATATCACTGATAGAAAAGGAGTTGAGAACCCCGTAGCTGATAACTTGTCTAGGCTTGAAAATGTGCTTGATGACCCACTACCTATTGATGATAGTTTTCCTTATGAGCAGTTAGCTGCAATAAATGTTGCTCATAACACTCCTTGGTATTCTGACTATGCTAATTATATTGTTGCTAAATATTTACCACCTAGCTTTACATACCAACAAAAGAAAAATTCTTCTATGATTTAAGACATTACTTTTGGGATGACCCACCACTGGTACGCGTCGGTCCTAAACAAACGGTTTTTAACCCCTTTCCGCGACAGCATTTGGAACCGTCTCAAGTGAGTGTGTGCGATAGGGTGTCCATCCCACATGACCCAGAAATCGTCGGGGATAGGCCCTCCTGGGACCAAGGCTGGGGTCCTGTGCGATCGGGCGAGGCATCGAAACAAAATGATTTCCGTAGGTATGTACATCCCACACGGTAATCCGAGAAAATCATTTCCGTAGGTATGTACATCCCAGACGGTGAATCCCAGAAAAACATTTCCGTTCGTATGTATATCACACACAGTCAATCCAAGGAATACGTTTCCGTTCTTATGTACATCCCACACAGTCAATCTAGGGAAAACGTTTCCGTTCAGATGTACATCCCACACAGTTTTATGTGTAGGCTCGTGTGTGAAAGGTGTAACTATCACACACGGTCTGCCTTGGTTAACTGTTTGCTTTTATCAACTATTTCACACACGATTTGATGAAGAAAACAGTGTGGCATTGGGCTATCCATCGCAAGCTCTTTTACTGCTAGAACCGTTTGCAATGGTCCATGACACATTTAGCAGGTTTATTAGTTTACAATTAATAATTCCAGTATTACACAAATTCACATTTCATATCGAACAACTGTTTGCCAATTTCATATCAGGCACATAAATATATTATAACATCACAGTATGGTAGCTACATGAAAACAACATAGTACAACATATAGCTAGTTCAACTTCATAAGACAATATATTCATTTCCCTAATCGAGATCGTCCAGGCTCGTCTTATCCACCTCTGCTTTCAGTTCAGTAAGAACCGGTTTTGCACGGGCCAACTAGGAAAGTGCCTCCTCCTTCGCCAACACCATCTTAGCAAAGTCTGATTTAAAAAATCTAAGCTCATTCTCCACCTTCAACTTTTTATCCCGCATCTTGAAATATGCTTCAGCGTTGACAACAGTTTCTCTAAGCCTACATGTGTTCTCTTCCTCATACATGCTCCAGAGCTTCGCTAGGCACATCTTCAAAGACTGTGGCCACTCTTGATCAACCCACTCCAAGTAAGAACACTTCCGTTCATCCTATAATATTTAAAACTAGATCAGTAACAATTGTAGGGGAAATGGGTTTATAGCAACATAGAAAATCACCAATGCTTATTTTGAAAAACTGAAGAAACATGTTAATTATGACATATCTTCTCAAAAAGATCAATGTGCAAATGAAATAATTGGTACTGAGACAGCAACCAAATTCTGAAATTTCAGAAGCTATAATTAACTACAACGACGCTACAAGTTCTTACTCATGTACAATAAATAATAAATTGAACATTTTATGAGGAAGGTAAATATAACTGCAACAGCATAGCGACAGTGTTTGGATGACAGCAAATTGATACTAACAGGTGTGTACATGCACAAATTTAGTAACATAGAACTAATAGCACTAAGGCCGTCCACTATGTATGCCAAAACTGGGGTAAAGACAACTGTTGCTACATCTCGCAGCGGTGCCCTGCACTGGCGAGCCGATGCAGCGGAAAAAATCAGGGACTAGGACTCCGGAGCACGTAGTTGCTCCGATGCCCAGTTCCTTCGTGCCATAAAGATTTAGTATTTTACTGCTAGGCTGCTCGGATGTGTGGACCAAAGTTGGCTGCACAAACTGCTGAAGCGGTGCCAAATAATTTTCTAATGGCACCGCTGATGAGAGATGGCAACAATTTAAGATACTAGGTACAAACTGTGACACTGTCTTAGGATGCGTTTGGTTGAAGGTGTGGTGTGAATGGGTTGGGACCGTGACAGTGTCTGAATCACATCTAACAAATGATTTGTAACAACGAAAGAGGGTTTAACCTTCTCTGCACATGCCAGAAACTTCCTCCCACTGTCCACAAAATCAAACGCAACTAGCTTCACGCATGGAGATTGATGGTGACAACAAGCAGATAGATCTCCAGCCACCCCGCTCCATTCGTTGCCACTGATGGTCCTAGGGAGCTACAAGAGGAAGAAATGACTCAAATTGACCGCCGGGTAAAAATCCTTCATTCCAAGTCATAGCCCGAGAGAGTGCAGAACCCGGACCTCAGACGGTCAAGTCTCTATGCTTAAGTGTCATCCCTGGATCGGTATGCTGACACACACAGTACTCGAGGATTTATAACAGAGGTAAATCACATGTATAAAGTAAGGTAAATAATATTACCTCAATCCATATAGTGGAAGTAACAACAAGGTTGTGGATTCCCATCAACACCAACGGCAAAGTTGAGTGTAGAAATCGTAACCCTAACGTATCACTTACTCGTCGTAAGATTCCTGCAACATGAGACGTTGCAGCCATGTAGGTTAGTACATTGAATGTACTGGCAATTTCACACTGTAGAGCAATGCTGAATAATGGTTATCACTACATGCATATTTGGCTAGTGGAGGCTCTAAGTATAAGTTTTGCATAAAGCTAATTTTTCTCTACAACAAAGGAATATGTTTTATTTAACCACAAAGTTTGTTGAAAATATCGAGAAGGTTCCTCCAACTCAATCCCAAAATAATAGTTATCAACCCAACAAATTAATTAAGTAATGTGATGAGATCAATCAAATAATTCAAGTAACAGATACTCAAGATGTCCATAACCGGGGACACGGCTAATCATGATTAGTTAGTACACTCTGCAGAGGTTTGCGCACTTTTCCCCACAAGACTCGATCTCCTCCATTGTATTTCTCGCACTGCATGGTGTTTGAGAAACGGATGACCGAGACACAGTCTTTCAGAAGCATTTACTCTTTACTCTGGGTAGACAGTACCACCTACATCCCCTACATCTGCTAGCCTACAATTGAAAGAGGTCACACAACTTACTCAACTATGCCAGAGCCCATAATGGCTTGTGTCTGCACATGGAAGTTTCTAGCATGAATAATCTTATGATCCCTTTGAGCCTGGGTGGCATTCCATAGGGTAATCACACGGGTACTCCGAGATTCTCTTGGGCAAGCACTGGGTTCTCCAGGTGCCCGGGCAAACCACTGGGTGCTCCAGGGTGCCCAACCAATCCACCCAGATGTGTATTAAAGTAGCCACCTTAAGTTAAACCTTAGTTAATAATAACTCTCACATCTTTCATAAACTCTCTCAAAACCAAACCACGTCTACGAGCATAGCATAGCAGTAAGCATAACGTAGTAGTACCCAGGGGTTGAATGCAAGACAATAGGTTCCTACCTCATCAACTACTTCCCAATACCCACATGTTATCAATCCTACTCATGCAATGTTTGAGGGTTGAAACTAATGCATAAAAACTGAGTAATGAAAAGTATGATCAAAGTGTGAACTTGCCTTATACTGTTGATGAAGATGATTGGCACTCATAACTCCTGATAGTTCTACTCCTCACACTCCGTTCAATCTATCGTAAGCAAGCAATAGTAACCACACATAAGCAATCATGCAAAAGAATCGAAGAAAATATCTCGAAAAACTTCAAAATCAAGCAATTAACTTTTGCAACAGAAAACAACTTCTAACAATACCAAAGTTTAGGTCAAGAGCTTCAATTAGCAAAAATAATCAATTAAATCGGAGTTACAAAACTCAAGTTATGATCAAAAGAAGTTTGAATATGAATCTGAAAAAATTTCGAAATATGAAAATTTCAAAAAGTTGATGTGGCAGGTTCACTGGATAGGTGGAAACAAGACAAAACTATACGCGCCGGTTTCATCTAATTTGGATGAACGAGTAAAAATTATGACTAGTTAAAAAATCAGGGCCAAGCTATTTTACAGAAGAAAAATAGCTATGGCTAAAAAAATTATAGGTCTAGTGTATAAATACAGAGAACGAAAAAAGATACCATTATAAGGTACAGAAAAGACGACTTTGGAGTGAGGAGACAACTTCCAGAAATCCCACCGGAGAGGAGAAATATATTTTTCTTTAGTGAATCTAGTCAAACCAAAATATTGGTTTGACCCGAATCGAATGATTTATGAAGTCTCTATGGGTCTATATTTATAGGTGGAAAAGAGATTTAGGGGTCAAAGGCTAGGCAATGTGGGACTAAACGTAGACGAAAAGAAAAGAAAAGGGGAGGCGCCTCGCATGGGCCTAAAGGCCTTAGGCGGTTCGGCCGGCCGCGCGCACTGCAGTTTTTTTTAGCAACTGAAAAGAAAGAAAAGAAGAGAAAAAAACTATGGAAAAATATGGGGAGGAATATGGCAGGCTGTGACTGGCCCATATAGGAAAAGAAAAGAAAATCATGGGGCGCCCGCTGGTACTATGATGCGGACGTGGGCAACAATTAGGGATGGGCCGCAAGTGCATTTTTTTAAATAGACACAAAAGGTAAACTTAATAACGAAAATAAAAACAAAATTTACATAGGCATATTATATATAAAAAAATTCAGAAAAAGATTTTCTACAATATGAACATTCTTCTAGCGTCAAAAAAATCCAATTTTTTTAAAATAAAACAGAGTGCTACTGTTGCAATAAAACCCAATAAAAATCATTTTAAAAATACCAAAATGATTTCAAATTTATTTCCCTCAAATTTTATGATATAGGGAATCATTTTACCCTATTTTCCATATATTTTATTTTTTGAGAAAAATAATTTGAATAAAACTCAAATAACTCCAAATTGAAAATAATTTCCAAAAGGACTTTTAAATTTGATTCTTTGAAACTTTCAACTCATATTTCATAGAATTTGAAGAAGTCATTTTATCTTCCATGAAAATCATTTAGTTGCTTAAAATTTCTGAATTTGAAATAGTTCCAAATGGGATTCAAATCTTTTCAAAACCCGCTTTTAAAATAGAAGAAGTCATGCTATCTTCACTCTAGGGTTTGTGATGAAATGAATTTGAATTCATGTAAATCATAAATGCAAGATGAAAGTTTTGGGAAAGTCATTTTATTCCCTCTCATTTAAGTTTCAAAAGTTTCAAAATTCACTCAATTTCACACAAGCAACCACACCACAATCAAACAAACAGTCAAAACTATCTATTTAATATAACATTCCAAAATTTAGAATTTTGGGATGTTACAGAGAGAGAAGAGAGGCATACCCGGGTGGTGAAGGAGTAGTCGCCGGAGGAGGAACCGCTGGAGAGGTCTTTGAAGAAGACCATGGCGACCCCGGCGGTAGGATGCGAGACGGCGAGAGCGAGGAAGCGGCTATAGCTTAGCAAGGAAGGAAGGAAGGAAGGAGGAAACAGGGGAAATGTGACTTGTGGTCGGGGAGAAAAGGGGGTGGGGAAGGGGGGAAGGGGCGGGGGTAGATATTTTGGTGATAGTCCAAAATTTTGGAAATCTGGAGGGAAACTTTGCGCGCGGTGCCGTCGGACCATTCACTTTGAACGATTGTGTGCATCGCAAACGATTCTTCTTATTTACGCACATGGGATGAGTTTGATAATTCAAATTTTGGTGGAAATTTCCCCGAGTACGTCATTGCATAATTTAACATCGCTTGCTAATTTGGGCACACAAAAGAGCGTACAACAGACAGACCGCACTTACCGAATCAAGCAATTTTAGTAACTAAACTGAGCCAGTTGACCTAAACATTGCTCTAACAAAAGACCAACATAAAAAACAAAGCCTAAGTACGCATAATTTTAACAAATCCGCCGCCGCGTCGGCCTATGCATCGCCGGTGTGAGATGAGACGTCGATGACTTGTCCTGGCGACATGCCGCCGTTGGTGGACTCCGTGTTCCCCATGCTGAAGTCGACCGCGTCCTCGTCCTCGGTGCCACCCTCAAGGTTGTACTACTCGGAGTAGTGGCTGCGCCAGAGCTCGCGTTGGTACTCTACCGCCGATTCCTCGACGGACAGACTCTTCTCTACCTCGACCTCGGCCACGCGCAACTCCTCCTCCCGGCGCTCCTCAATCTCCGCCGCCTCCTACATCTCCAGCTCCTGCTCAGCGACCTCATGAGGAAGCAGGTGCTCCATGGCCACCGCCGCCTTTTAGACGTGGGTTGCATGCTGGAGTCCGAGGTGGCCTGGAATATCTTGCGTGTGTATCCTCAATCTTGGCATGGATGGCCTCGACCCGGGCCAGGGCGACATCAGCGGCACGGACGGCAGCTCGAGCACTCTCGGTGTTTACAGCCGCCGTCGCAGCAGCAGCTGCAGCCGTCTCGGCTGCCGCAGCTGCCCTATCAGCTGCCGCAGACGCCCACTCGGCGGAAGCGGCCGCGATCAATGCGGATATGGCGGCACTCTCGGCGCAGGCGGCGACGCTCGAGGGGGGGACGTGGCCATCGTACGGGCCTTCACGAAGCGTTTCCACGGTGTCATCTTTGCAAGAAGGGGGTGCGGGAATGGGGATCGGGATTCGTGGATTCGGGGGTTGCCGGCACTAGTGCAGATGAGCCGGCGAAGCTTTAGGAGGGAGACTTAAATAGACCCAGATATTTTCATCGCAAACGGTTCCTAGAAAACAACTGTGTGTGATGTGATGGATATTTTCTATTAGATGTGAAAGACGAATTTGGAGTAAAGTGCCAACGGATGGTGTTTTAAATGAACGAGAAATTTTATAGTACTAATACAACTGTCATGTCAAATTTTGGAAAAATTCAGGGGTCATTTGACCTTTTAAGACATTTAAGTGATTTTCTAGCCATTTAATGACCGTAATTAAAATTTGAACTACATGTACATGCAACAGCTAACCATAACGATTTGAAAACTCATATTTCGTGTACTTGTGTGCGATTTAATTCCATGTGCAGTAAATTGGAACGAATTTTCAAATATATTGGTCTAACAACTATGACACAATTAAGCATGGAGTCTCATGGCATTTTAATTCCACAAAAAATAAGCAGAAACACATGAAATCTTGGTTGATGTAATGTCATGCCACCAAGATGATGTGGTAAAAAATTTGGCATGTTTGACGAAAGTTTGGACACACACCCCTCACAAACCGGAGCAACTCACTAGAAGGCTCGTGGTTCCGAGAGGGAACAATGCATGTTTGATGACGAACGGGAGCTAGCTTCCTCTTACGGCCTTCAATTTTTTTTCTACGTCTAACGTGCACTACTACAACTGTAATGTGAAATTTTTGAAAATTCTAGGGGTCATTTGACCTTTTAAAGACATTTAAGTGATTTTTTAGCCATTTAATGACCGTAATTCAAATTTGAACTACATCTACATACAACGCCTAACCAAAACGGTTTGAAAAATCATATTTGTGTACTTGTGTGTGAGTTAATTCCATGTGCAGTAAACTAGAAGGAATTTCAAACATATTTGTCTCACAACATGGACACATGCATGCATACGTATGCATGGAGTGACATGGCATTTTAATTCCAAAAAAAATTAGAAACACATGAAATCTTGGTTGATGTAATTTCATGCCACCAAGATGATGTTGTAAAGAAATTGGCATGTTTGACGAAAGTTTGGACACACACCCCTCACAAACCGGAGCAACTCACTAGAAGGCTCATGGTTCCAAGAGGGAACAATGCATGTTTGATGATGAATGGGAGATAACTTCCTCTTACGACCTTCAATTTTTTTTCTACATCTAACGTGCACTACTACAACAGTAATGTGAAATTTTGGAAAATTCTAGGGGTCATTTGACCTTTTAAAAACATTTAAGTGATTTTCTAACCATTTAATTACCGTAATTGAAATTTGAACTACATCTACATGCAACGCCTAACCAAAATAGTTTGGAAAATCATATCTGTGTACTTGTGTGCGAGTTAATTCCATGTGCAGTAAATTAGAAGGAATTTTCAAACATATTGGTCTCACGACATGGACACATGCATACTTATACATGGAGTGACATGGCATTTTAAGTCCCAAAAAAATGATCATAAAAACATGAAACCTTGGTTAATGTAATGTCATGCCACTAAGATGATGTGGTAAAGAAATTGGCATGTTTGACGAACGTTTGGACACACTCCCCTCACAAACCGGAGCAACTCGCTAGAAGGTTCATGGTTCTGAGAGGGAACAATGCATGTTTGATGGCGGACGGGAGATAGCTTCCTCTTATGGCCTTGAAACTTTTTCATATGTTTAACGTGCACTAATACAACTGTCATGTGAAAATTTGGAAAATTTCAGGGGTCATTTGACCTTTTAAAGACATTGAAGTGATTTTCTAACCATTTAATGACCGTAATTCAAATTCGAACTACATCTACATGCAACGCCTAACCATAATGGTTTGAAAAATCAGTTTTTTGTGTACTTGTGTGCGAGTTAATTCCATGTGCAGTAAATTAGAAGGAATTTTCAAACATATTGGTCTCAAGGCATGGGCACATGCATGGAGTGCCATGGCATTTTAATTCCAAAAAATTAGAAAATGATCAGAAAAACATGAAACCTTGCTTGATTTAATGTCATGCCACCAAGATGATGTGGTAAAAAAATTGGCCTGTTTGACGAAAGTTTGGACACACACCCCTCACAAACCGGAGCAACTCACTAGAAGGTTCGTTGTTCCGAGAGGGAACAATGCATGTTTGATGACTGACGGGAGATAGCTTCCTCTTACGGCCTTCAAATTTTTTCCTACATTTAACGTGCACTAATACAACTGTCATGTGAAAATTTGGAAAAATTTCAGGGGTCATTTGACCTTTTAAAGACATTTAAGTGATTTTCTAACCATTTAATGACCGTAATTAAAATTTAAACTACATCTACATGCAACGCCTAACCAAAACGGTTTGAAAAATCACATTTTTGTGTACTTGTGTGCGAGTTAAAAAATCATTAGACGATGTAAATATCTGGTGTTCAAATAAGAAAATGTAAAGATCTGGCAAGACAACCGGCCCCCACACGATTGGCACTCTATCTCGCGGCTCGAGGTTTGCTAGGTGATTGGCGGGGATCATTAATCAGACATGGTTCTGTATTGGTAACCTCAGCTATTATCACTACAAAAAAAGACACATCTGTGACATTTTGGGACGAACGAATTTTTTTTCTGTCATACTTATGACACTTCTATGACGATAATTGTGACAAAACCCGGTATCATCATAGATGTGGTGGGGTCCTACTTCTATGACAAAAAATCATGACAGAAAATGGGCTTTTCGTCCTGGGTGGGCCGGAGACGCAGCTGCATGACATTCTTTGGGCCGTCCATGACGGAAAAAACCGTGGTAGAAGCGAGGGCGAGGAAAATATCGGGGTGTTCCCGGTTAGGGTGGGTGGTCGGGGCCGAGCGATGCGCGTTTCTCTCATACACGCACGCGCATAGGTGCGAGGCATTGGGCTCTAATTGAACCCGAGTGATTGCACTGCAGGCTACGCGTTACTGAACCCGAGCGATCGATCGATAGCTGTTAACTGAACCCGATCGAGCGATTCCTTCGCTACTGCTGCTAAGCCGATCGATGCTGCCTCTGGATGAACAGTGAGCATTGCTGGGGGGTTGGATGAATAGTTCCCAGTGGGGGTGGATGAACAGGACACCGTGGTGTTGCCTCTGGATGAACATGACCCCGATCGATCGAGCCGGTTGAGGCTGGATGAACAGGACCCCGTGGAGGGCAGGATGGACAGTAGACGGTGGAGGGCTGGAAGAACAGTAGCCCGTGGAGGCGTGGTTGAACAGGAGCCCGTGGAGAGGGGTGGTTGAACAGTAGCCGGTGGAGTAGCGCGCGGTGGAGGCTGGATGAACAGGACCCCGTGGAGGGCAGGACGGACAGTAGACGGTGGAGGGCTGGAAGAACAGTAGCCCGTGGAGGCGTGGTTGAACAGGAGCCCGTGGAGAGGGGTGGTTGAACAGTAGCTGATGGAGTAGCGCGCGGTGGAGGCTGGATGAACAGGAGCCCGTGGATGAACAGTCGCAGGTGGAGGCTGCAGGAGGTCGACGGTGGATGAACAGTAGCCCATGGAGGCTGGAGGGGGTCGACGGTGGAGATGAACAGTATCCCGTGGAGTCCCGTTTTGCGGTACGCCACACCCCTTCTGATGAACGGACCCCCGTTTCGACCGTAGCGCTCCAACAAGAGTCAATTTCCTCCATTTTCCGGTATGCCACACCCCTCCCGATCAACAGGACCCCCGTTTCGACCGTAGGAGGTCCGTTTCCTCTGTTTTGCGGTACGCCAGACCCCTCCCGATGAACAGGATCCCGTTTCGACCGTGGCCAGTCGAACACAAGGCCGTTTCCTCCATTCTGCGGTACGCCAGGCCTCGTTTCCATCGGCTATTCCGTCCAAGCCCTCCCGATGAACACGACGACGCATTCCGTTCCGACCCAGCCGGTTGGCTCCCCGTGAACACGACGACGACGCTGTTTCTCCATTCCAACCCAACCATGTACACGAGCCCTGGCCGTACGTATGCGTGAGTAGGCGTTCGAGACCCTGCCGTCTGTACATACGTGGCCGTATTTTCTTTCTTGCACACTGGCCGTTGTACGTATGTGTACATGCTACGTGCGCGCCTCTACTACGACAAGTGCGCGCCTCTACATCGACCAGTATGTACATACACGTTCGCGACCAGAATGACAACGCTACGTACGCTTCGACCAGGTGGGTCCCGACTGTCAGGCACTTCCTTGCCTGCGAAGATGTAGCTGGTGGGTCCCAGCGGTCAGGGGGCGAATCGTTTTTTGCCCGGACGCACTTCCTTGCGTGCAAAGATGTAGCTGGTAGGTCCCAGCAGTCAGGGAGAAACGTTTTTTCGCGAAATACAGTTGCCCGTTCGGTGGGTCCCTGCTATCAGGTGGAGGAATAATTATTTTGCGCATAATAAGTAGGCACTTCCTTGCGGCCACCGTGGACCCAGCTGTCAGCCTCTCCACGTACAGTACTATTCCGATGGAAGTCGTTCCTTGACCATGTTGACCACGCCGCACCGAGAGCACCAGGGCGGTGGACGATGGCGAGGCCTAGGAAGGGGACGACGCGGAGCCGGGGAAGACGCGGCAGTGGAAGCCCGCGCGGAGAGGAGTACCAGGGTTCACTGGTTCGGCTATGGTGTGAGGCTGCCGTCGCCGCAGGGCCTGGCCAGCGGTGGGAATAGTAGGGGCAGTGAGGCCTCTACGGCAGCACAGCCGACCACGGGAGGCAGGAGCAAGAAGACTAGAGGTTGAAGAAGCACTACGGCCGTTGGATGGACATCATACGGTCACTGGAGCTAGAATCGTTCATCTTGACTAAGTTGACAAAGCACTCTGTCCCCGTCAACTTAGTAGGCCCACAAGTCAGCCTCCCACCAAGGTGGGAACCAACTAGCAGGGGGAGTATTCATTTTTTGTGCGTAATAAGGAGGCACCTCCAGTGGGTTTCAGCTGACAGCGGGGGGAACGTTTTTTTCACGAAATACATTGGCCCGTCCGGTGGGTCCCAGCAGTCAGGGGGGAAACATTTTTTTACCAAATATGGTGGCCTGTCCGGTGGGTCCCTGCTGCCAGGTGGAGGAATAATCATTTTCGGTGTAATAAGGAGGCACTTCCTTGCGGCTGCCGTGGACCCAACTGTCAGCCTCTCCATGTACAGTACTCTTCCGATGGAAGTCGTTCCTTGACCACGTTGACCACGCCACGCCAAGAGCACCAGGGCGGTGGACGACGGCGAGGCCTAGGAAGGGGACGACGCGGAGCCGGGGAAGACGCGGCAGTGGATGCCCACGCGGAGAGGAGTACAAGGGTTCACTGGTTCGCTGCGGTGTGAGGCTGCCATCGACTCAGAATAACAGGGGGTATGGGTGAGTAGAGGGATGGCTTGGCCAGCTGTGGGAGTAGTAGGGGGCGGTGAGGCCTCCGCCGCATCGCAACCGGCCACGGGAGGCAGGAGCATGAGGCACGACCGGTGCTGGTTTGGGCGGCTGGAGCAAGAAGACCAGAGGTTGAAGAAGCACTACGGCCGTTTGTAGGATCGAAAGTATGTCTAGAGGGTGGGTGATTAGACTACTTAACCAAATAAAATCTAGCCTTTTCCCAATTTTAGTTCTTGGCAGATTTTTGCAACTTTGCACAAGTCAAGCAATCAAGCTACACATGCAATTCTAAGAGTATAGCAGCGGAATGTAAAACAATTGCATATGAAGGTAAAGAGAGGAGTTTGAGGGAGCAAACGCAATGTTGACACAGAGATTTTTTATCCGTGGTTCCGATAGGTGGTGCTATCGTACATCCATGTTGATGGAGACTTCAACCCACGAAGGGTAACGGTTGCGCAATTCCACGGAGGGCTCCACCCACGAAGGGTCCATGAAGAAGCAACCTTGTCTATCCCACCATGGCCATCGCCCACGAAGGACTTGCCTCACTCGGGTAGATCTTCACGAAGTAGGCGATCTCCTTGCCCTTACAATCTCCTTGGTTCAACTCCACAATCTTGACGGAGGCTCCCAAGTGACACCTAGCCAATCTAGGAGACACCACTCTCCAAGAGGTAACAAATGGTGTGTTGATGATGAACTCCTTGCTCTTGTGCTTCAAATGATAGTCTCCCCAACACTCAACTCTCTCTCACCGGATTTGGATTTGGTGGAAAGAAGATTTGAGTGGAAAGCAACTTGGGGAAGGCTAGAGATCAAGATTTATGTGGTTGGAATGGAATATCTTGACCTCAACACAAGTGTAGGTGGTTCTCTCTCAGAAAATGTATGTTGGAAGTGTAGGCATGTTCTGATGGCTCTCACCATGAATGAAGAGTGGGTGGAGGGGTATATATAGCCTCCACACAAAATGTAGCCGTTACACACAAATCACCAAACTCGGTGGGACCGAATCATGAAACTCGGTCGGAACGATTTAGTTCAAAATGTGAACATTAGGAATTTCGGTGGGACCGATATAATCAACTCGGTGGGACCGATGTGCTAGGGTTAGGGTAAAACCTCATCTCGGTTTGACCGATTACACACACTCGGTGGGACCGATTTGGGTAATAAGCAAAACATAGAGTTGGCCAAGGAAACTCGGTGGAACCGATTGCATACCTCGGTGGGACCGAAATTATTGCAATAGGCAACAGAGAGTTTGCAAGCCCATCTCGGTGAGACCGAGATCCCATTGGTGAGACCGAATTGATTAGGGTTTCTGGCAGTGGCTATGTCAAGAGAACTCGGTGGCGCCGGATAGAAAGATTCGGTGGGGCCGAGTTTGACTTTTGGTTTGGGACATATGTGGATGTGAGAAAGTAGTTGAGGGTTTTGGAGCATATCACTAAGCACTTTGAGCAAGAAACTCATTAAACAACACCTCACCCCCTCTTGATAGTATTGGCTTTTCCTATGGACTCAATGTGATCTTGGATCACTAAAATGAAAATGTAGAGTCTTGTGCTTTGAGCTTGAGCCAATCTTTTGTCTTTAGCATTTTGAGGAGTCCACTTTCTAATCCATGCCATGCCAACCATTGAGCTTTCCTGAAATATTTATCTCGAAATGACATTAGCTCAATGAGCTATATGTTGTTAGGAATTACCAAAACCACCCAGGGATAGTTGCACTTTCACCGTTGGATGGACATCGTACAGTCACTGGAGCTAGAATCGTGCATATTGACTAAGTTGACAAAGCCCTCCGTCCCCGTCAACTTAGTAGGCCCACAAGTCAGCCTGCCACTATACTGGGTCCCAGCTAGCAGGGGGAGTATTCATTTTTTTGTGCTTAATAAGGAGGCACTTCCTTGCGTGCGAAGATATAGCTGGTGGGTCCAAGCTGTCAGCGGCGGTAATGTTTTTTCGTGAAATACAAAGGCCCTTTCGGTGGGTCCCAGATGTCAGGTGGTGGAATCATTATTTTGCGCGTAATAAGGAGGCATTTCCTTGCGTGCGGCCCTGGACCCAGCTGTCAGCCTCTCCACGTACAGTCCACTACATATGCATGTTGGTCGTTGACCATGTTGACTAGGCCGCGCCGACAGCACCAGGGCGGTGGACGACGGCGAGGCCTAGGAAGAGAACGACATGGAGGCAGGGAAGACTCGGCAGTTGTTTCCCACGCGGAGGGGAGTACGACTGCACGAGGGTTTACTGGTTCGTCTGCCGTCGCCGGAGAATAACAGCAGGTGTGGGTGAGTAGAGGGATGGCTAGGCCAGTGATGGGAGTACAGCAGATGTGAGGCCTGCGCGGCAGCACAGCCGCCCGCGGGGAGGAGAGAGCAGGCAGTCCCGCCGGCGCTTGTTTGAGCGGCTGGAGCAGGAAGAGCAGAGATTGAGGAAGCATGACGGCCGTTGGATGGACATCCAATAGTCACTGCTTGTGCGTCAACCTTTTTTAGGAAACCTCAAATCTGCGGAAAACATCATACAGCCCATCTGCCATTATTTCTATTAATTTACAGCCCATTTGCTAATTCTTAAGGTTTTTTTGGAGCCCATATTCTTTTTTTAGCATTACAGCCCATATTGTGGCCACGGTTAAAAAATTATACGAAAGTTTGCATATTTCGGTGCGGTCCGAACTGTTTTTAATCCCGAAATTTCGAGTCACATTCAAACTGATTTCAAAAATAAATGTATATCAATATAAAATCCAACAAATTGTCCACGCATAAAAATCAATGATATTTAAAATCTCGAAATGAAAAAAAGAAATTTGAAACTAATTGCCGGTTTGATGTGTTTTAAAAATGTACATCCCATTTCTCATTACTGATAGGCCATTTTCTCGGCCAGCCGAATGAAGCTCCCCTCGTCTTGAAAGATTTGCAGCCCAACAGGCCTGACAAAGAGACTTACTTGGCAAACCACAAAAAACTGGGCTGTGGCCGTGGACCCAGCTGTCTGCCTCTCCACGTACAGTACTCTTCCGATGGAAGTCGATCGTTGACCACATTGACCACGCCGCGCCGAGAGCACCAAGGCGGTGGACAACGGCGAGGCCTAGGAAGGGGACGACACGGAGCCGGGGAAGACGCGACAGTGGATGTCCACGCGGAGAGGAGTAGGAGGGTTCACTGGTTCGGTTGCGGTGTGAGGCTGCCATCGCCGCAGAATAACAGGGGTGTGGGTGAGTAGAGGGATGGCCTGGCCAGCGGTGGGAGTAGTAGGGGGTGGTGAGGCCTCCGCGGCATCACAGCCGGCCATGGGAGGCAGGAGCACGCGGCACGAACAGCGCTGGTTTGGGCGGCTGGAGCAAGAAGACCAGAGGTTGAAGAAGCACTACTGCCGTTGGATGAACATCGTATGGTAACTGGAGCTAGAATCATTCATATTGACTAATTTGACAAAGCCCTCCGTCCCCGTCAACTTGGTAGGCCCACAAGTCAGCCTCCCACGATGCTGGGTTCCAGCTGGCAGGGGGAGTATTCATTTTTTTGTGCGTAATAAGGAGGCACTTCCTTGCGTGCGAAGATAGCTGGTGGGTCCGACCTGTCAGCGGGGGGGGGGGGGGCACGCTTTTTTCATGAAATACAGAGGCCCTTCCGGTGGGTCCTAGATGTCAGGTGGAGGAATCAAAGACTTGAGTAGGCGTACAGAACAAGCTAGTGTACCAGTAAAGAGACGTTGTTGAGTTTTAGAAAAAAGAGAGATGTGCTCTTGTAGCTGGTTAGAATACAAACCTAGACTATGACTATATATGGTGCTATGCTACTCTGCAAGTAATGAAACTGACATATCCAACGTTCGCTTCTCCTCTTCTCTACTTACTCTGCCTAGCATCATAAGCTCTGGCCGCAGCAACCATGTCCGCTGGCTGCTCGTCCACCTGCTCTTCAGTAGGCAACAACCAAATATGTGCCAGGTCGCCACCCGTACCATCGCCTGTGGGTCTCATCACACCCCCGCCGGCACGCGCACCGCAGCCGGTTGCTCATCGCAACCCGCTGCCGTTGGTGTGGTGCCACTGCTGCAAATCACGCAGAGTCATCCATCGCGTCTCAACCGCAATCCTCAACCCTGGCCGAGTCTTCTACAAATGCCCGAATCATGGGGTAATAATATGTTTAAGTGTTGTTCTGCTTCTTTCAGTTGCTGATTTTTTTAATAGTTTGGTTGATGATCTTCCAATTTGATTCATGCAGAAAAGGGAAGATTCGTGTGATTTGTATTTCTGGGAAGTTGCTGATGTGGGGTAGTGCAACTACGCTGATTATTTGGTTAGCCGAGGAATCCCAATACCAGCAGGTTGGGGTGTTGGACAAGTAACTGAAGGAACGACAGAAGAGGAAGATGCAGAGCAGAAGGTTAAAGATGCAGTTCCTCTGATCATGGCCAAGCAACAGCTGCTGAACGGCCTTGACAACAATGAGGAGATGAAAGAGCTTGTGAAGATAATGGGCAAAATCGATGTGCTCTGTAGGATGATTGTCTCTTTATTTGCAGTGTATGTAGCACTCGTGATGTATTCAGTGGCTATGACATGAGCACTTTGCTGAAACTAGTAATGAATGAAACCTGTGTAGCAGGCTGGGCGTAGTGTTGTGAACATCTAATGATTTCTATTAATGGAAATCAGGGGGTATCCCCTTTTGCTCATAAATAAATAAATAGCAGAGGCCCTTTTGGTAATAAATAAATAAATTAGCAGAGGACCTGTCGGGTCAGCTTTGTTCTCATTCGAAGACGTCGAGCAAATTACAGTCCAACAACAAACTATGTCATCAAATTCAAGTTTCACAGCCAAATATGAGTACAACCAAACAACAATGTCATCATGTTTTAGTCGTCATACAATCACCAAACACAAATCAGCATACATAACAAGTGATGTTCTCACAGGAAAATACTAAACAACATGTTCATCAGGTTTCAGTTGTCATAGCAAACACAATTTCACATAGTAGATAAAAACAAGTCTTCTAACAGGCAAATACGACAAAAGCAATGTAATCATCATCCGCAGCAGCGGCGTCAACATCTTCGCCATGTGTATCAGTCTGAATCATAATTCCCCATGGTGTCATCTTCTTCTTCGTCCTCAACGTCCTCGAACGTTGGCTTCTTCTTGATCAACTCTTGTATGTCCACAGCACGACAGACAATCTTTTCGCCGGTGTCATTGACGTGATGGTTCTCAAAGATATTAGGAACATCTGTGTTATCTTGTACATCAGGAGCAGTGTAAGCATCATCTTGTTGTGCAACTTCATTAAACGAATTCCTCTGCTCAAACCTTTGCACTACTCTCCAGTCATCGCTACGTGCAAATGTGTCTTCCAAGAAAAATATTTGTGTTGCTTGATTTGCCAAAATAAAAGGCTCGTTGGTCTAGTACACCGCCTTGACATTGATGGATTTGAAATAATCATCAGCTCTAGGTTTTGCGATCCTGGAAAACAGGTTATACCAACGACAGCACAACAGAACCACACACCGATGATCCTCGAAACTGGAGATATACTGCAACTGAACAATGTCTGTTATGTTAGCATACATTTCAGTTGTCTCTTTGTCATACATATCCGTGCTCATGATGGCACTGTTTTGTGTCTTCCTTCCTTCATCTCGTGCAAGGGTGTTATAGCGCACATCTCCAACAACGCAAGATTCATAATGTCTTACCCGAGTATCAGGACCCATTGCTAGTGAGTAAAGGGCATTATCAACTGCCTGCCCATCCTCCCGCATCTTCTTAACCTATGGTTAGAAAATAGACAAGCTGATCATCTTATGTACTCAATATATTAAAAAACTGACAGTGCAATTCAAAAGCTTACATGGCTCTTGAACCATTTCGCAAATCCTACCATAACCAGTTTGTCAATGTTTCTAGGATTTTGCAGCAGTAACTCCTTTTTGTAGATGCTGCACAACATAGTGATCGCGTCAAACATCTAAATATATAAGAATGTGCTACAAGTTTAGTAGATTACGATGTATAAGCTGTAGTACTTAGCACTTACTTGATATAAGGTAGTATCTCAGGACAGTTATTCAACACATACCAAACCATTTTGTCCAAATCTTTAGGTTTGTCCTCTTGTCGACTCTTCCCTGTAACTCGAACAGAATAATCGAAAACATTGAGCCCGGGATTGTCTTCATCCACGTCTTTGCTAAGCTGATCAGCTGTTTCAATGTATTTTGAGCAGAATGTCAACGCTTCTGTAGCAATGTAGGCCTCTGCAATGGAACCCTCGGGTCTAGATCTGTTCCTAACATAGCCCTTGAAAGTGCCTAGCCACCTTTCAATAGGGTACATCCAGCCATACTGTACTGGACCTCTAAGTAGTGCCTCATCAGGTAGATGAACAGCCAAATGCACCATCACATCAAAGAAGGCTGGAGGATATATCTTCTCAGGGTCGCATAGGATAGTTGGTATCTTGTCTCTAAGACGCTCCAAAGCATCTATCCTGATATTTCTACTGCAGAGTTCCCTGAAGAATTGTCCCAACTCTGCAACTGCTCTGTATAAGTCAGGTGAAGGAAATATGCCCTAGAGGCAATAATAAAGTTATTATTTATTTCCTTATTTCATGATAAATGTTTATTATTCATGCTAGAATTGTATTAACCGGAAACGTAATACTTGTGTGAATACATAGACAAAGAGAGTGTCACTAGTATCCCTCTACTTGACTAGCTCGTTGATCAAAGATGGTTATGTTTCCTAGCCATAGACATGAGTTGTCATTTGATTAACGGGATCACATCAATAGGAGAATGATGTGATTGACTTGACCCATTCCATTAGCTTAGCACTCGATCGTTTAGTATGTTGCTATTGCTTTCTTCATGACTTATACATGTTCCTATGACTATGAGATTATGCAACTCCCGTTTACCGGAGGAACACTTTGTGTGCTACCAAACGTCACAACGTAACTGGGTGATTATAAAGGTGCTCTACAGGTGTCTCCGAAGGTACTTGTTGGGTTGGCGTATTTCGAGATTAGGATTTGTCACTCCGATTGTCGGAGAGGTATCTCTGGGCCCACTCGGTAATGCACATCACTTAAGCCTTGCAAGCATTGCAACTAATGAGTTAGTTGCGGGATGATGTATTACAGAATGAGTAAAGAGACTTGCCAGTAACGAGATTGAACTAGGTATTGGGATACCGACGATCGAATCTCGGGCAAGTAACATACCGATGACAAAGGGAACAACGTATGTTGTTATGCGGTCTGACCGATAAAGATCTTCGTAGAATATGTGGGAGCCAATATGAGCATCCAGGTTCCGCTATTGGTTATTGATCGGAGACGTGTCTCGGTCATGTCTACATAGTTCTCGAACACGTAGGGTCCGCACGCTTAAAGTTTTGATGACAGTTATATTATGAGTTTATGAGTTTTGATGTACCGAAGTTTGTTCGGAGTCCCGGATGTGATCACGGACATGACGAGGAGTGTCAAAATGGCCGAGACATGAAGATTGATATATTGGAAGCCTATATTTGGATATCGGAAGTATTCCGGGTGAAATCGGGATTTTACCGGAGTACCGAGGGGTTACCGGAACCCCCCGGGGGCTTAATGGGCCATAGTGGGCCTTTGTGGAGAAGAGGAGAGGCGGCCAGGGCAGGGCCGCGTGCCCCTCCCCCTAGTCCGAATAGGACAAGGAGAGGGGGCGGCGCCCCCCCTTTCCTTCCTCTCTCCATCCTCTTTCCCCCTCCACTCCTAATCCAACAAGGAAAAGGGAGGGAGTCCTACTCCCGGTGGGAGTAGGACTCCTCCTGGCGCGCCCCCTCCTGGCCGGCCACACCTCCCCCCTTGCTCCTTTATATACGGGGGCAGGGGGCACCCTAGATACACAACAATTGATCGTTTGATCTTTTAGCCGTATGCGGTGCCCCCCTCCACCATAGTCCACCTCGATAATACTGTAGCGGTGCTTAGGCGAAGCCCTGCGTCGGTAGAACATCATCATCGTCACCACGCCGTCGTGCTGACGAAACTCTCCCTCAACACTTGGCTGGATCGGAGTTCGAGGGACATCATCGGGCTGATTGTGTGCTGAACTCGGAGGTGTCGTGTGTTCGGTACTTGATCGGCCGGATCGTGAAGACGTACGACTACATCAACCGCGTTGTGCTAACGCTTCCGCTTTCGGTCTACGAGGGTACGTGGACAACACTCTCCCCTCTCGTTTCTATGCATCACCATGATCTTGCGTGTGCGTAGGAATTTTTTTGAAATTACTACGTTCCCCAACAGTGGCATCCGAGCCTGGTTTTATGCGTAGATGTCATATGCACGAGTAGAACACAAGTGAGTTGTGGGTGATATAAGTCATACTGCTTACCAGCATGTCATACTTTGGTTCGGCGGTATTGTTGGATGAAGTGGCCCGGACCAACATTACGCGTACGCTTACGCGAGACTGGTTCTACCGATGTGCTTTGCACACAGGTGGCTGGCGGGTGTCAGTTTTTCCAACTTTAGTTGAACCGAGTGTGGCTACGCCCGGTCCTTGCGAAGGTTAAAACATCACCAACTTGACAAACTATCGCTGTGGTTTTGATGCGTAGGTAAGAACGGTTCTTGCTAAGCCTAGTAGCAGCCACGTAAAACTTGCAACAACAAAGTAGAGGACGTCTAACTTGTTTTTGCAGGGCATGTTGTGATGTGATATGGTCAAGACATGATTCTAAATTTTATTGTATGAGATGATCATGTTTTGTAACCGAGTTATCGGCAACTAGCAGGAGCCATATGGTTGTCGCTTTATTGTATGCAATGCAATCGCCCTGTAATGCTTTACTTTATCACTAAGCGGTAGCGATAGTCATATAAGCATAAGATTGGCGAGACGACAACGATGCTATGATGGAGATCAAGGTGTCGCGCCGGTGACGATGGTGATCATGACGGTGCTTCGGAGATGGAGATCACAAGCACAAGATGATGATGGCCATATCATATCACTTATATTGATTGCATGTGATGTTTATCTTTTATGCATCTTATCTTGCTTTGATTAACGGTAGCATTATAAGATGATCTCTCACTAAATTTCAAGATAATAGTGTTCTCCCTGAGTATGCACCGTTGCCAAACTTCGTCGTGCCCAGACACCACGTGATTATCGGGTGTGATAAGCTCTACGTCCATCTACAACGGGTGCAAGCCAGTTTTGCACCCGCAGAATACTCAGGTTAAACTTGACGAGCCTAGCATATGTAGATATGGCCTCGGAACACTGAGACCGAAAGGTCGAGCATGAATCATATAGTAGATATGATCAACATAGTGATGTTCACCATTGAAAACTATTCCATTTCACGTGATGATCGGTTATGGTTTAGTTGATTTGGATCATGTGATCACTTAGATGATTAGAGGGATGTCTATCTAAGTGGGAGTTCTTAAGTAAATATGATTAATTGAACTTAAATTTATCATGAACTTAGTCCTGGTAGTATTAGCATATCTATGTTGTAGATCAATAGCTCGCGTTGTTGCTTCCCTATGTTTATTTTGATATGTTCCTAGAGAGAAACTATGTTGAAAGATGTTAGTAGCAATGATGCGGATTGTATCCGTGATCTGAGGATTATCCTCATTGCTGCACAGAAGAATTATGTCCTTGATGCACCGCTAGGTGACATACCTATTGCAGGAGCAAATGCACACGTTATGAACGTTTGGCTAGCTCAATATGATGACTACTTGATAGTTTAGTGCACCATGCTTAACAACTTAGAATCGGGACTTCAAAGACGTTTTGAACGTCATGGACCATATGAGATGTTCCAGTAGTTGAAGTTAATATTTCAAGCAAATACCCAAGTTGAGAGATATGAGGTCTCCAACAAGTTCTATAGCCAAAAGATGGAGGAGAATAGCTCAAGCAGTGAGCATGTGCTCAGATTGTCTGGGTACTACAATCGCTTGAATCAAGTGGGAGTTAATGTTGATAAAATAGTGATTGACAGAATTCTCTAGTCACCATCACCAAGTTAGTAGAACTTCGTGATGAACTATAATATGCAAGGGATGACAAAAACAATTCCCAAGCTCTTCACGATGCTAAAATCGGCGAAGGTAGAAATCAAGAAAAACATCAAGTGTTGATGGTTGACAAGACCACTAGTTTCAAGAAAAGGGCAAAGGGAAAAATGGGGAACTTCAAGAAGAACGGCAAGCAAATTGCTGCTCAAGTGAAGAAGCCCAAGTTTTGACCTAAGCCTGATACTGAGTGCTTCTACTGCAAAAAGGACTGGTCACTGGAAGTGGTACTACCCCAAACAATTGGCGGATAAGAAGGATGGCAAAGTAAACAAAAGTATATTTGATATACAGATTATTGATGTGTATTTTACTAGTGTTCGTAGCAACCCCTCGGTATTTGATACTGGTTCAATTGCTAAGAGTAGTAACTCGAAACGGGAGTTGCAGAATGAACAGAGACTAGTTAAGGGTGAAGTGACGATGTGTGTTGGAAGTGGTTCCAAGATTGATATGATCATCATCGCACGCTCCCTACACTTTCGAGATTAGTGTTGAACCTAAATAAGTGTTATTTGGTGTTTGCGTTGAGCATGAATATGATTTGATCATGTTTATTGCAATACGGTTATTCATTTAAGTTAGAGAATAATTGTTGTTCTATTTACATGAATAAAACCTTCTATGGTCAGACACCCAATGAAAATGGTTTGTTGGATCTCGATCGTAGTGATACACATATTCATAATATTGAAGCCAAAAGATGCAAAGTTAATAATGATAGTGCAACTCATTTGTGGCACTGCCGTTTAGGTCATATTGGTGTAAAGCGCATGAAGAAACTCCATGCTGATGGGATTTTGGAATCACTTGATTATGAATCACTTGATGCTTGCGAACCATGCCTTATGGGCAAGATGACTAAAGACTCCGTTCTCCGGAACAATGGAGCGAGCAACTGACTTATTGGAAATAATACATACTGATGTATGCGATCTGATGATTGTTTGGACTCGCGGCAGGTATCGTTATTTTCTGACCTTCACAGATGATTTGCGCAGATATGGGTATATCTACTTGATGAAACATAAGTCTAAAACATTTGAAAAGTTCATATAATTTCAGAGTGAAGTGGAAAATCATCGTAAAAAGAAAATAAAGTTTCTACGATCTGATCGTGGAGGAGAATATTTGAGTTACGAGTTTGGTCCTCATTTGAAACAATGCGGAATAGTTTCGCAACTCATGCCACCTGGAACACCATAGCGTAATGGTGTGTCCGAACATCGTAACCGTACTTTATTAGATATGGTGCAATCTATGATGTCTGTTACCGATTTACCACTATCGTTTTGGGATTATGCATTAGAGACAGCTGCATTCAAATTAAATAGGGCACCATCTAAATCCGTTGAGATGACACCTTATGAACTTTGGTTTGGCAAGAAACCAAAAGTTGTCGTTTCTTAAAATTTGGGGTTGCGATGCTTATGTGAAAAAGTTTCATCCTGATAAGCTCAAACCCAAATCGGAAAGATGTGTCTTCATAGGATACCCAAAGGAGACTGTTGGGTACACCTTCTATCACAGATCTGAAGGCAAGACATTCGTTGCTAAGAATGGATCCTTTCTAGAGAAGGATTTCTCTCGAAAGAAGTGAGTGGGAGGAAAGTGGAACTTGATGAGGTAATTGTACCTGCTCCCTTATTGGAAAGTAGTTCATCACAGAAATCTGTTCCTGTGACTCCTACACCAATTAGTGAGGAAGCTAATGATGATGATCATGTAACTTCAGATCAAGTTACTACCGAACCTCGTAGGTCAACCAGAGTGAGATCCACACCAGAGTGGTACGGTAATCCTATTCTGGAGGTCATGTTACTTGACCATGACGAACCTACGAACTATGAGGAAGCGATGATGAGCCCAGATTCCGCAAAATGGCTTGAGGCCATGAAATTTGAGATGGGATCCATGTATGAGAACAAAGTGTGGACATTGCTTGACTTGCCCAATGATCGGCAAGCCATTGAGAATAAATGGATCTTCAAGAAGAAGACTGACGCTGACGGTAATATTACTGTCTATAAAGCTCGACTTGTTGCGAAAGGTTTTCGACAAGTTCAAGGGATTGACTACGATGAGAGTTTCTAACTCGTATCTATGCTTAAGTCTGTCCGAATCATGTTAGCAATTGCCGCATTTTACGAAATCTGGCAAATGGATAAACAAAACTGCATTCCTTAATGGATTTATTAAAGAAGAGTTGTATATGATGCAACCAGAAGGTTTTATTGATCCTAAAGGTGTTGAAAAAATGTGCAAGCTCCAGCGATCCATCTATGGACTGGTGCAAGCATCTCGGAGTTGATCAAAGCATGTAGTTTTATACAGACTTATGGTGAAGCCTGTATTTACAAGAAAGTGAGTGGGAGCACTACAACATTTCTGATAAGTATATGTGAATGACATATTGTTGTTAGGAAATAATGTAGAATTATTCTACAAAGCATAAAGGAGTGTTTGAAAGGAGTTTTTCAAAGAAAGACCTCGGTGAAGCTGCTTACATATTGAGCATTAAGATCTATAGAGATAGATCAAAACGCTTGATAACTTTTTTCAATGAGTACATACCTTGACAAGATTTTGAAGTAGTTCAAAATGGAACAGTCAAAGAAAGAGTTCTTGCCTGTGTTACAAGGTGTGAAATTGAGTAAGACTCAAAGCCCGACCACGGCAGAAGATAGAAAGAGAATGAAAGTCATTCCCTATGCCTCAGCCATAGTTCTATAAAGTATGCCATGCTATGTACCAGATCTATTGTATACCCTACACTAATTTTGGCAAGGGAGTACAATATTGATCTAGGAGTAGATCACTGGACAGCGGTCAAAATTATCCTTAGTGGATAAAGGATATGTTTCTCGATTATGGAGGTGACAAAAGGTTCATCGTAAAGGGTTACGTCGATACAAGTTTTGGCACTGATCCAGATGACTCTAAGTCTTCATCCGGATACATATTGAAAGTGGGAGCAATTAGCTAAAATAGCTCCGTGCAGAGCATTGTAGACATAGAAATTTGCAAAATACATACGGATCTGAATATGGCAGACCCGTTGACTAAACTTCTCTCACAAGCAAAACATGATCACACCTTAGTACTCTTTGGGTGTTAATCACATAGCAATGTGAACTAGATTACTGACTCTAGTAAACCCTTTGGGTGTTTGTCACACGACGATGTGAACTATGGGTGTTAATCACATGGTGATGTGAACTATTGATGTTAAATCACATGGCGATGTGAACTAGATTATTGACTCTAGTGCAAGTGGGAGACTGAAGGAAATATGCCCTAGAGGCAATAATAAAGTTATTATTTATTTCCTTATTTCATGATAAATGTTTATTATTCATGCTAGAATTGTAATAACCGGAAACATAATACTTGTGTGAATACATAGACAAACAGAGTGTCACTAGTGTGCCTCTAGTTGACTAGCTCTTTGATCAAAGATGGTTATGTTTCCTAGCCATAGACATGAGTTGTCATTTGATTAACGGGATCACATCATTAGGAGAATGATGTGATTGACTTGACCCATTCCGTTAGCTTAGCACTTGATCGTTTAGTATGTTGCTATTGCTTTCTTCATGACTTATACATGTTCCTATGACTATGAGATTATGCAACTCCCATTTACTGGAGGAACACTTTGTGTGCTACCAAACGTCACAACGTAACTGGGTGATTATAAAGGTTCTCTACAGGTGTCTCCGAAGGTACTTGTTGGGTTGGCGTATTTCGAGATTAGGATTTGTCACTCCGATTGTCGGAGAGGTATCTCTGGGCCCACTCGGTAATGCACATCACTTAAGCCTTGCAAGCATTGCAACTAATGAGTTAGTTGCGAGATGATGTATTACAGAATGAGTAAAGAGACTTGCCAGTAACGAGATTGAACTAGGTATTGGGATACCGACGATCGAATCTCGGGAAAGTAACATACCGATGACAAAGGGAACAACGTATGTTGTTATGTGGTCTGATCGATAAAGATCTTCGTAGAATATGTGGGAGCCAATATGAGAATCTAGGTTCCGCTATTGGTTATTGATCGGAGACGTGTCTCGGTCATGTCTACATAGTTCTCGAACCCGTAGGGTCTGCACGCTTAAAGTTTCAATGACAGTTATATTATGAGTTTATGAGTTTTGATGTACCGAAGGTTGTTCGGAGTCCCGGATATGATCACGGACATGACGAGGAGTCTCAAAATGGTCGAGACATGAAGATTGATATATTGGAAGCCTATATTTTGATATCGGAAGTGTTCCGGGTGAAATCGGGATTTTACCGGAGTACCGAGGGGTTACCGGAACCCCCCGGGGGCTTAATGGGCCATAGTGGGCCTTTGTGGAGAAGAGGAGAGGCGGCCAGGGCAGGGCCGCGCGCCCCTCCCCCCTAGTCCGAATAGGACAAGGAGAGGGGGGCGGCGCCCCCTTTCCTTCCTCTCTCCCTCCTCTTTCCCCCTCCACTCCTAATCCAACAAGGAAAAGGGAGGGAGTCCTACTCCCGGTGGGAGTAGGACTCCTCCTGGCGCGCCCCCTCCTGGCCGGCCGCACCTCCCCCCTTGCTCCTTTATATACGGGGGCAGGGGGCACCCTAGATACACAACAATTGATCGTTTGATCTTTTAGCCGTGTGCGGTGCCCCCCTCCACCATAGTCCACCTCGATAATACTGTAGCGGTGCTTAGGCGAAGCCCTGCGTCGGTAGAACATCATCATCGTCACCACGCCGTCGTGCTGAAGAAACTCTCCCACAACAGTCGGCTGGATCAGAGTTCGAGGGACGTCATCGGGCTGAACGTGTGCGGAACTCGGAGGTGCCGTGTGTTCGGTACTTGATCGGTCGGATCATGAAGACGTACAACTACATCAACCGCATTGTGCTAACGCTTCCGCTTTCGGTCTACAGGGTACGTGGACAACACTCTCCCCTCTCGTTGCTATGCATCACCATGATCTTGCGTGTGCGTAGGAATTTTTTTGAAATTACTACGTTCCCCAACATTAGGGCGGCCCAATACTCTAAGGATAACAGGTAAAACCCTTTGAAGTAGGACGTGGAAGTCATGAGTTTTCAACCCTTGTACCTTATCTCCATCTGCACTGACTCTCCTTTCAGGGTTGGAAGCAAATCCATGTGGGAATCTCACACGTGACAAGACCTTGCAGAATTCTTTTCTTTTTACCTTGTCCAAGACGTACATAGCTAGTGCCATGTCCCGTGGTTTACCTTCATCTTGCACCTGCAAATCCTGTCTGATACCCAGGTGTGTCAAATCAATCCTAGATTTTAAGGTATCTTTCGTCTTGCCTTCAATATTAAGAAGTGTGCCGATAATGCTGTCACATATATTTTTCTCGATGTGCATCACATCAAGATTATGCCGCAGATCCAAATCTTTCCGATACTCCAAGTCCCACAAAGTGGACCTGTGGGTAAACAATAATCTCTCTTCTGCCCTGCCACACTTCCTTTTCCTGCTAGCATTATTAGGATGGTTTCCTGGTGTAATATGCCTGACCTTCTCTAATTCCACTTGCAACTCATCGGCGGTGAGCCTCTTTGGCGCATCACGGTTTTCATGCTTTGCATTGAACACATGTCTTCGGTATTTTCTAGGATGCGGCTTGTCCTTGGCAAGGAAACAGCGGTGTCCAATGTAACAGATCTTGCTAAGTATTTCGTATGACAGCGGATTCCTATCACAACGAACACATGCATTGTAACCATGTGTCGTTCGCCCTGACATAGTGCCCAAAGCCGGATAATCATGGATGCACCAAATTATAACAACACGCAGAAAGAAATCGGCTGGTGGGCTGCTATATAGGTCTCGAGTGAGAACACTCCTCCATAGCTGTTGAAGTTCCTCCACAAGAGGCTCCATGAACAAATCAAAATCCTTTCCAGGACTTTTTGGACCTGGGATGAGCAAGGCCATCATGTAGTTTGATTCTTTGGTGCAGACATTTCGAGGCATGTTGTAAGGGATAACAAGCACTGGCCACATGCTATATGTGGTGCTCTGGTGGCCAAATGGGTTAAATCCATCTGAAGCTAAGCCAAGTCTAATGTTTCTCGGGTCAGCAGCAAACTGTTTGTGCTTCTGATTGAAGCTTTTCCACTCACTACCATGTGATGGATGGCTCATTACATTCCGATCTCTCTACTCCTGGTTCCTAGAATGCCATAGTACATCCTCTCTTGTTTCAGCATCATGAAACAACCTCAGCAATCTTGGTGTAATTGGAAAATGTCTCAGAACATTATGAGGAATCGTCTTCACAGCATCGTCATCTTTCCATCTTGATGATTTGCATTTCGTGCATTCACTTAAGTTGGCATAATCCTTTCGGAACAGAACACAATTATTCTTACAAACATGGATCATATCATATCCAATTCCAACTACACGAAGGAAATTCTTCATTTTACTGTAGGTGTGTGGTAGCTCAGACGCATCTGGGAAAGCTTTGCGGAAAGCAGCCAACATTGCATCGAATGATTTGTTGGTCATCCGCTCAGATGTATTCACCTGAAGAAAGGTGACCATAGCTGAGAATACTAACAGCTTATTTCCTGGGGTGACAGCCACGTTGCATTGTTCCAACATGCGGGCCCACCTTTTTCTTCTGCAGGTGAAAGTTCACGGAATGCACGAGCATTTCGTAGCATTGTTTCAATGTTGGTCAAACTCACTGGCTCCGCCACCACCACCTCCTCCTCCTCTTCCACCTGAGCATCAGGCAGATCAAGATGGTGATCTGCCGCTTCCACATAGTCAATAACATTGACGTTCACAGCTTCACCATGAGGAACCCACCTAGTATATGTGCCCAACATCCCATACAAGTGTAGATGATTTTGCACAGTTGACTGGGGTCTTGTAACTGAATTCATACAACTGCTACAGGGGCAGAGCACATCTGATTTCGGACCACCGTACTCAGCTCTGATAAAGTTCATGAAGTTTTCAACCCCCTCGACATATGCAGCGGAGAATCTTCGAGCAGAAGTTATCCAAGTCCTGTCCATCTGTTAGACATACAAATTAGTTCTTCTACTAGATATTACATGAAAAACATATATGCTTTTTTATGAAGTCTAGAAGAAAATACCTAGGTCGATGTCTAAAGCTATGGCAAGATATTTGGACGAGCAGATCTAAGTAACGAAATATATGTAAAGCTAATTCAGCAAACAGATTTGAGTGCTAAATTATGGCAGGCCGTTTCAGCAGTCAATGAGGCCGAGCACACAGCCATCGAACTATCGAAGGCCATCGCAGCAACAAAGGTTGAGTATAAAACGGTGTAGAGCTATTTCACCTAACAGATTGGCTACTAGACCATGGCAATCTACGTCACAATAAATATATGGCAGGATATTTTAGCAACTAATCGGCCTTGGCATGCCATCTCAGCTAAGCAGATTGAGTGCAGAACAAGGCAAGGAAGCTTCTTAAGCAGAGCATATTGATTGTAAACTACTTCGGCAAACAGTGAGATTAACAGCGTCTATCAGCTAACACTCAGCGCTACACCGACATGCACGGGGCCTCAGTCTAGAATACGCGTACCGTGGGAGAAGCTGACCGCCGTGCGTCTCCACACGAACGTCGCCAGCGGTGGCGGCGCTGACCGCCGTGCGCCTCCACAAGAACGTCGCCAGCGGTGGCGGCGCGGCTAGAGGACGGCAGTCTACGAGAGCGTACTGTGGGAGCGAGAGGATCACCGCGCGTCCCCTCAATGAACCGCGGCGCCGACGTATCGGCGTGGCAGGAAGGGCAGCTTTGGCGGAGCGAATGGAGTGGAGGGGGACGGGGGGAGGGGGGTTTGGGGAATATTATTGGCTAGTTGGCTGAAGGGCGGTTGAATCTAGGATTTGGGGTGAATTTTTGGGTGGGGGGAGGATTTTCGCGCGGTGGGCGGCGTGAGTTTGGCGCATGGTCGGTTTCTCCAAGTGTAGTCCCACGTGTCAGTGAAGAGGCAAGCCGAAGCGCGTTCCGTTTGCGTGAGCCGTGTGCAGGACCGAACGTGTGTGGGGTGCAATGCGACCGCGTCAGGGATGCTGTGAGTGTACCGCCTTTTTTCCTTTTAAACTAGGTGCTTCGCCCCCTCAAAAAGAAACTTGTTGCTTTGCGCGATCCATCGATACTACTACTAGTAATCCGGTAATCCCGACTAAAACGGCGCGGCCGGGTCTTTTCCCGCGCGATATGCTGGGAGGTTGGCTTAGTTGGGTTTTTTAGGACGAGTAATGCTACACCTACGTAGTCCCAGTTACGTAATTAACATAATGTGAAACATGTGAGCTGTTGATTGTAGATTGGGGGGAGGGAGGGGCCCACCACCATGAAAATCAGGGGAGGAGAGAAAGAGGCAATTTACGTTAACCCTTTCGTAGGTTCCCGTAGATGTAGAAAAATGTGAAATGCGTGAATGTGCATTTGCAGATAAGGCCTTCCCTCGTTCATCCTTTTCTCCCACAAGATCTTGATCTTCCGTGCAACGCACAGGCATCTTACTAGTACTCCTACAATATACTATATTATTGTGAAAGTTCAACCGGAGGCCAGCCCAAATTGCTGTTTTTTTCCTATTTCAGTGTTTCGCAGAAAGGAATATCAAACAGAGTCCAAACTGAATGAAACCTTCGGGAATGTGATTTTTGGAACAAACGTGATCCAGAGGACTTGGAGTGGACGCCAAGCAACAGACGAGGAGGCCACGATGTAGGGGGCGCGCCCACCCCCACCAGGCGCGCCCTCCACCCTCATGAGCCCCTCGTGGCTCCACCGACCTACTTCTTCCTCCTATATATACCATCGGAACCATCAGAAGCGCCCACGAAAACCTAATTCCACCGCCGCAACCTTCTGTACCGTGAGATCCCATCTTGGGGCCTTTTCCGGCGTCCTGCCGGAGGGGGCATTGATCACAGAGGGCTTCTACATCAACACCATAGCCTCTCCGATGATGCGTGAGTAGTTTACCTCGGACCTTCGGGTCCATAGTTATTAGATAGATGGCTTCTTCTCTCTCTTTGGATCTCAATACAAAGTTCTCCTCGATCTTCTTGGAGATCTATTCGATGTAATCTTCTTTTACGGTGTGTTTGTCGAGATCCGATGAATTGTGGGTTTATGATCATGTTTATCTATGAACAATATTTGAATCTCCTCTGAATTCTTTTATGTATGATTGGTTATCTTCGCAAGTCTCTTCGAATTATCAGTTTGGTTTGGCCTACTAGATTGATCTTTCTTGCAATGGGAGAAGTGCTTAGCTTTGGGTTCAATCTTGCGGTGTCCTTTCCCAGTGACAGCATGGGCAGCAAGGCACGTATTGTACTGTTGCCATCGAGGATAAAAAGATGGGGTTTATATCATATTGCATGAGTTTATCCCTCTACATCATGTCATCTTGCTTAAAGCATTACTCTGTTCTTATGAACTTAATACTCTAGATGCATACTGGATAGCGGTCGATGTGTGGAGTAATAGTAGTAGATGCAGAATCGTTTCGGTCTACTTGTCGCGGACGTGATGCCTATATACATGATCATACCTAGCTATTCTCATAACTATGCTCAATTCTATCAATTGCTCGATAGTAATTCGTTTACCCACCGTTATACTTATGCTCTTGAGATAAGCCACTAGTGAAACCTATGGCCCCCAGGTCTATTTTCCATCATATTAATCTTCCAACACTTAGCTATTTCTATTGCCGTTTATTTTACTTTGCATCTTTATTTCTCTTTATCATAAAAATACCAAAAATATTACCTTATCATATCTATCAGATCTCACTCTCGTTAGTGACCGTGAAGGGATTGACAACCCCTTTATCGCGTTGGTTGTGAGGTTCTTATTTGTTTGTGTAGGTGCGTGGGACTCGAGCGTGGTCTCCTACTGGATTGATACCTTGGTTCTCAAAAACTGAGGGAAATACTTACGCTACTTTACTGCATCACCCTTTTCTCTTCAAGGGAAAACCAACGCATTGCTCAAGAGGTAGCAAGAATGATTTCTGGCGCCGTTGCCGGGGAGATCTATGCACAAGTCAAGACATACCAAGTACCCATCACAAACTCTTATCCCTCGCATTACATTATTTGCCATTTGCCTCTCGTTTTCCTCTCCCCCACTTCACCCTTGCCGTTTTATTCACCCTCTTTTTCCGTTTTCCTCTTTCGCACCGTTTTCTTTGTACCATGGCCGAATCAAAAAGGACTAAGGGTTCTCTCCATGGTTTTAGTACCTTGGATAGTCCCTCTGTCCTCTCTAAGCTCATAAACAATGATGATATGGAAAGACCTACCGGGGTTATCAATGAGGGTTTGAATAATTTCGATGAAGATGATCCCAGAATTTTTCGTTATTTACTTGATGAGTCTTTGAAAGATGCTTGGGATAGGCTTTTAAGGATCCGATCTAGTTGTGTGCCCCAATATCAAATTGAGGTTTACCTAAAAAGCTTTTATGTTGGGTTGCCCACTTCGTTCAAGAAAGTTTTAGATTCTATTTTGGATGAGGGTTTTCTTGAAGGGGATCCCATAGATACCTATGAAAAGATGAAAACTATATTTGGGCACCCCATGACTGAGAAAGTTGAATCCACCTCTCTTTTGTACTTTTACCAAAACGAAATTATCAAAGAGATGAAAGCTAGCTTAGATGCAAATTTCCGTAGCGTGCTTAATCTTTCTTCCACCATAAATGGCCATGTACTTTCTCAAAATAGAAAGATTAATTCTATAGATAATAAATTTTCTCTTTTCTTTCCCAACACCAAAGATGGCAAGACCTAGATCTATCCTTGCTTTTATGCCTAGCTAGGGGCGTTAAACGATAACGCTTATTCGGAGGCAACCCAACTTTTATTTTAGTTTTTTTTGCTTTTTGGTTATGTTTAGGAATAAATCTTTGATCTAGCCTCAGGTTAGATTTGTTTTTGTATTTTAATTAGTGTTTGTGCCATGTTAAACCTATAGGATCTTCTTGGATGATAGTTATTTGATCTTGCTGAAAATTCCAGAAACTTTCTGTTCACGAAAACAATTGTTAAAAATCACCAGAACGTGATAAAATACTGATTACAATTGCAGCAGATCATTAAACAAATTGTCTAGGTCTTCATATTTTGGTAGAATTTTTGGAGTTCCAGAAGTTTGCGTTAGTTACAAATTACTACAGACTGTTCTGTTTTTGACAGATTCTGTTTTTCGTGTGTTGTTTGCTTATTTTGATGAATCTATGGCTAGTAAAATAGTTTATAAACAATAGAGAAGTTGGAATACAGTAGGTTTAACACCAATATAAATAAATAATGAGTTCAATACAGTACCTTGAAGTGGTGTTTTGTTTTCTTTCGCTAACGGATCTCACGAGATTTTCTGTTAAGTTTTGTATTGTGAAGTTTTCAAGTTTTGGGTAAAAGATTTGATGGATTATGGAACAAGGATTGGCAAGAGCCTAAGCTTGGGGATGCCCAAGGAACCCCAAGGTAAATCCAAGGACACCAAAAATCCAAAGCTTGGGGATGCCCCGGAAGGCATCCCCTCTTTCGTCCTCATCCATCGTAAATTTACTTGGAGCTATATTTTTATTCACCACATGATATGTGTTTTGCTTGGAGCGTCTTATATTATTTGAGTATTTGTTTGTTAGTTTGCCACAATCATCCTTGCTGTACACACCTTTTGAGAGAGACACACATGATTCGGAATTTGTTAGAATACTCTATGTGCTTCACTTATATCTTTTGAGCTATATAGTTTTTGCTCTAGTGCTTCACTTATATCTTTTAGAGCACGGCGGTGGTTGTATTTTATAGAAATTATTGATCTCTAATGCCTCACTTATATTATTTTGAGAGTCTTAAACAGCATGGTAATTTGCTTTAATTGTGAAATTAATCTTCTATATTGAGTTCATTGAATGTTATGAGAAGTTAGATACTTGATAAGCGTTTTGAGATATAAAGGTGGTAATATTAGAGTGTGCTAGTTGAGTAATTGTGAAATTGAAAAATACTTGTGTTAAAGTTGGCAAGTCCCGTAGCATGCACGTATGGTAAAAGTTGTGTGACAATTTTGACACATAGGTGTTCTTTTATTGCTTTCCTTATGAGTGGCGGTCAGGGACGAGCGATGGTCTTTTCCTACCAATCTATCCCTCTAGGGGCATGCGTAGTAGTACTTTGCTTCGAGGGCTAATAAACTTTTGCAATAAGTATATGAGTTATTTATGACTAATGTGAGTCCATGGATTATACGCACTCTCAACCTTTCACAATTTTCTAGCCTCTACGATACCGCGCATTGCCCTTTCTCACCTTGAGAGTTGGTGCAAACTTCGCCGGTGCATCCAAACCCCGTGATATGATATGCTCTATCACACATAAGCCTCCTTATATCTTCCTCAAAACAGCCACCATACCTACCTATCATGGCATTTCCATAGCCATTCCGAGATACATTGCCATGCAACTTTCCACCGTTCCGTTTATTATGACACGCTTCATCATTGTCATATTGCTTTGCATGATCATGTAGTTGACATCATATTTTGTGGCAAAGCCACTATTCATAATTTTTTCATACATGTCACTCTTGATTCATCGCATATCCCGGTACACCACCGGAGGCATTCACATAGAGTCATACTTTGTTCTAAGTAGTGAGTTGTAATTGTTGAGTTGTAAATAATAAAAGTGTGATGATCATCATTATTAGAGCATTGTCCCATGTGAGGGAAGGATGATGGAGACTATGATTCCCCCACAAGTCGGGATGAGAACCGGACTAAATAAAAAACAGAGGCCAAAGAAAAAAAAAGAAGGCCCAAAAAAATGAGAGAAAAAGAGAGAAGGGACAATGTTACTATCCTTTTTCCACACTTGTGCTTCAAAATAGCACCGTGATCTTCATGATAGAGAGTCTCCTATGTTGTCACTTTCATATACTAGTGGGGATTTTTCATTGTAGAACTTGGCTTGTATATTCCAATGATGGGCTTCCTCAAAATGCCCTAGGTCTTCGTGAGCAAGCAAGTTGGATGCACACCCACTTAGTTTCTTTTGTTGAGCTTTCATATATTTATAGCTCTAGTGCATCCGTTGCATGGCAATTCCTACTCCTCTCATTGACATCAATTGATGGGCATCTCCATAGCCTATTGATTAGCCGCGTCAATGTGAAACTTTCTACCTTTTTTGTCTTCTCTCATAACCCCCATCATTACACTTTACTCCACCCATAGTGCTATATCCATGGCTTGCGCTCATGGATTGCGTAAGAGTTGAAAAGGCTGAAGCGCGTTAAAAGTATGAACCAATTGCTCGGCTTGTCATCGGGGTTATGCATGATGAGAACATTTGTGTGAAAATATTGAAACATAGCCTAACTATATGATTTTGTAGGGATAAGCTTTCTTTGGCTATGTTATTTTGATAAGACATAATTGCTTGGTTAGCATGTTTGAAGTATTATTGTTTTTATGTCAACATTAAACTTTTATCTTGAATCTTTCGGATCTAAATATTCATACCACAATAAAAAGATTTACATTGATAATTATGCTAAGAAGCATTCCACATCAAAAATTCTGTTTTTTTATCATTTACCTACTCGAGGACGAGCATGAATTAAGCTTGGGGATGCTTCATACGTCTCCAACGTATCTATAATTTTTGATTGTTCCATGCTATTATATATTCTGTTTTGGATGTTTAATGGGCTTATTTGTACACTTTTATATTATTTTTGGGACTAACCTATTAACCGGAGGCCCAACCCAAATTGCTGTTTTTTTGCCTATTTCAGTGTTTCGCAGAAAAGGAATATCAAACGGAGTCCAAACTGAATGAAACCTTCGGGAATGTGATTTTCGGAACAAACGTGATCCAGAGGACTTGGAGTGGACGTCAAGCAACAGACGAGGAGGCCACGAGGTAGGGGGGCGTGCCCACCCCCACTAGGCGCGCCCTCCACCCTGGTGGGCCCCTCGTGGCTCCACCGACCTACTTCTTCCTCCTATATATACCTACGTACCCCCAAACCATCAGAAGCGCCCACGAAAACCTAATTCCACCGCCGCAACCTTCTGTACCCATGAGATCCCATCTTGGGGCCTTTTCCGGCGTCCTGCCGGAGGGGGCATTGATCACGGAGGGCTTCTACATCAACACCATAGCCTCTCCGATGATGTGTGAGTAGTTTACCTCAGACCTTCGGGTCCATAGTTATTAGCTAGATGGCTTCTTCTCTCTCTTTGGATGTCAATACAAAGTTCTCCTTGATCTTCTTGGAGATCTATTCGATGTAATCTTCTTTTGCAGTGTGTTTGTCGAGATCCAATGAATTGTGGGTTTATGATCAAGTTTATCTATGAACAATATTTGAATCTCCTCTGAATTCTTTTATGTATGTTTGGTTATCTTTGCAAGTCTCTTCGAATTATCAGTTTGGTTTGGCCTACTAGATTGATCTTTCTTGCAATGGGAGAAGTGCTTAGCTTTGGGTTCAATCTTGTGGTGTCCTTTCCCATTGACAGCAGGGGCAGCAAGGCACGTATTGTATTGTTGCCATCGAGGATAAAAAGATGGGGTTTATATCATATTGCATGAGGTTATCCCTCTACATCATGTCATCTTGCTTAAAGCATTACTCTGTTCTTATGAACTTAATACTCTAGATGCATGCTGGATAGCGGTCGATGTGTGGAGTAATAGTAGTAGATGCAGAATCGTTTCGGTCTACTTGTCGTAGACGTGATGCCTATATACATGATCATACCTAGATATTCTCATAACTATGCTCAATTCTATCAATTGCTCAACAGTAATTCGTTTACCCACCGTAATACTTATGCTCTTGAGAGAAGCCACTAGTGAAACCTATGGCCCCCGGGTCTATTTTCCATCATATTAATCTTCCAACACTTAGCTATTTCTATTGCCGTTTATTTTACTTTGCATCTTTATTTCCCTTTATCATAAAAATACCAAAAATATTATCTTATCATATCTATCAGATCTCATTCTCGTAAGTGACCGTGAAGGGATTGACAACCCCTTTATCTCGTTGGTTGCGAGGTTCTTATTTGTTTGTGTAGGTGCGTGGGACTCGAGCGTGGTCTCCTATTGGATTGATACCTTGGTTCTCAAAAACTGAGGGAAATACTTACGCTACTTTACTGCATCACCCTTTCCTCTTCAAGGGAAAACCAACGCAGTGCTCAAGAGGTAGCAACACACGAGCACATTAACACCCCCTCTCTTCTAAAGTCTGGACCCCAATATAGGTCTCTATCACTTTGTCTCTCGGGCATGCACACATCACTTCCCCCACTCTCTAGATCTCCTGGCATCTCTCTTTCCCAAGCACACACACTATATAGAGTGTATCTTTCCGATACACACAAAACGTCGCCCCCAAACGTCTATCTCCCTAGTTATGTGGTTCTCGCACACTCACCTCACACACCACCCCCACTTCAAACAAGCACACTTTGTCTCCTTGTGCACCACTCTCCTCTTTCTATCTCTCCCTCATGCGGACCCGCCCTAGCTCCTTCCCTGTATACATATATGTCGTGACTCTTTCCATAGCTCCCGAATGTATCATCATTCTCAATATCGCACATTGTTCTCTACACCATCTATTCTAGATCTCTCATGAAGTTCCTATCACACACACGATGACACGCTTCCCTTGCGTCTCCATACATAGGCCACTTTCGAACAACATCAACATTGTCTCCCTATCTATACGCCACTTCCGCACACAAATGACCCCTCTCTCTCCCCCTCTCTTCCTATCTCTCTCCCTCGCTAGCTCTCTCTCTCTCGCTCTCACACCCCTCTCCCACACACACTCGATGTCTCTTCCAGTCTGCTCCCCGCCCGCATCCATGCTATCCCGCTACTACACATGCCTTTGTCTTTCTTTGACACACATGTCACACCATTCCCCCTTCCCTATACTAGGTTTACATCATTAGTGGTCTCTCTTCTCCACATACACACACTCCCTCTCACACACACACGCACGCACAAACACACATAGACACGCACAGACAGACATCTATCTGGATCCTTCTTTTAAGACACACACCCTTGCATATTCTCTCCAGCTCTAGGTATGTATATATCCCCTCTCTCTAGCTCAGATGCACACCAAAATTCTCCATCTCTCTAACTCACACGTCTCTCCCCATGTCCGCATGTGTATCTCACACACTCACTCTCTGATTATGTCTATGTGTCTCCACGTTACACAACACAGAGCCCGATGCACATGTCTCTCTCTATCCTCCACACACAGAGAAACAAAGAACTTCTTAACATTGCCTCAGTCTCTACACATATCACACACGCACGCTCTCTCTCTCTCTCTCTCTCTCTCTCTCTCGCACACACGCTCAACAAAGGTTTTCCCCTGAATAACTTACCATCTATTCATCAACAGTCGTGGCAGTACGGCGAACACGAGACGTGAAAAAGAATAAATCTACACATGCGTAGACCACCTAGTACGACTACTAGGACTAGAGCAAGACGAAAGCGTGCCGCTGTCACCCCCTCCTTATTGGCGACGGGAAAAGCTTTGTTTTACACAGTCGAGATGTCATTGTGCTAAGGCCCCACATGCTGAGCCGTTGAATAGAATGTAGATCCAAGTTTACGGAAACAAGTATCGATAATATGTTTGTATCTCCATACTTATATTTCTTCTCTTATTAAAAAACTGAGTTGGTGATGATAGTACGCCTGCCATCTTGCAATATAGAACGTACGCTCTATATCTGACGGATAGAAATTAAACTAAAAGAGACCCGCACCTCTCTCCACATTTGTAGACAAGGCCTTCACTCGTTCATCCTTATCTCCAACAACCTCATTGTTGAGCAATTAAAAAAGGAAGCCCCTGGAACAAACTGGCATGGTGGTCGCTGTCGGCGTCGTCCATCCCCATGCCTCCGCTAAGTCCGACCACCAATCACCACCACGCCCCATTCCTCCTCACCTTATCTCTCCTCTTTCTTGATATATCATTAGTTTTTACACATGGGATTACTCCCGCATGGGTCAATCACAACAGGTGTTTTATAAAAAAAATGCATCTTGATGTTCCGTGCAATGCATGACATCTTGCTAGTACTCCTATAGATGATGGTGTGTCTGCCATTCGTGATTTCTGACCATTAGATCTACATCTAACGACTTTGCGGTAAGTTGTTGCCTTTTCTCACCAACATCCCACTTCTCTACCAATTTGCAGAAAAACCCATAATTAGTATCTTAAATCCAACCACATCCCTCCCTCACCTCACCAAAATAGCCCAAGGAATATATTCTGATTGAAACATAATATATCTCTAGTGATATATGTATATCAAAATTATAGTGTTTTCTATCAAGTTTGTGAATAAGTACTAATTATGATCCGTTGCAACGCACGTGAACATTGCTAGTCTTTCCAACCATGCAAAAATGCTAATATTTCCATAGTTTTGAGTTTTCCATCAAGATATTAGTCACTCATGGTTGATATTTAGTTTCAATTATGTACACATAGGCACTATGTAACTAGCCATGCTTATTGGCTTCCAAAGCTTAACTTCACTCCTACTTACAGTATGTAGAGTATTTAACAAAAAATACCACATTCAACCAGCCCTAGGAAGAAACTATTGTACAAAAAATAGCAAAAACATACCCAAAATTTCTTAATCCGGGCCAAAAAACTACTACCTAGTGCCGATTAGGCTCGTTTAAACCCGTTTAAGACAGGGTTGGCCCACACGTCTGTGCTGACGAGCCAGCTTAAACCAACACCTTTTGTTTGACCGTTGACACAAGGGACCCACATATGACCTTCTATCATGTTCTTCCTCCTCAAATCATTATTTTTCTTGAACATTACTTCAAACAGTACTGATGCGTGTTCGTCGGTGGCACCGGTGATGAGCGAGTTGGCCGCCGCTCCGACGGACGGGCCGGACGCCGCGCTGGCCTCGCACGGGTTGGCTGGCTGGCCCGAGCATGACTCACGCGCGAGCAAGCCACCATGCTGGCCTTCGCTCGAGCCAGGTGGCTAGCCTTAGCGCGGAGCGCGCGAGCAAGCCGCCGCACCGCCGTGCCAATCTAGCTACCAAACCTTGCAGAGCAGCTGGATGCATCCAGCAGGGTGTGTGTTATCTTGGCTAGCTAGCGGCCGCGAGCGCTGGACGGAGCTGGCATCCGGGCTTCCGCAAGATGGGCTCCGCACCACTGGCGGTTTTGACCTCGCCTTCTGTCGGTGGCCGTAGCTGCGTTCCATTGCCGAGGATGACTAGGTGGACGAGCCGGAAGTAGGAGGTCACTCGGGGATTTTTGTCCAGATTGACATGTAGGTCCCACAAGTCATAATGCCTAACTTGCCGGTCGAATAGAAGGCAATGACTTAAGGGGCGACATGGGTTGAAACGTGCCTATAACGGCAATTTGCACTACAAAAAATACACTTCTGTGTTGATACGTGTTTGTCATAGTAGGTCACGTTTTCTGTCATGCATGTACATCCATGACGATTTTATGACAGAATCAAGATAGTCATACCTGTGCTGTCATAGAAGTTTCCCATGACATTACCAAAATTATCATCATGGAAGTGTCCACTTCCATGACGATAAATCGCGCGTCATGGAAGTGCTTTTGCAAGGGTGACCGACACGTGGCATCCACCATAACGGGTTGCCGTTAAGCTATCGGGTTCCGGTTTGGATCCGATAAACCGTTAACAGCTCGGACCAATGGGGATTTTCCACGTGTAAAATTCTCATTGGCCGGAGGAAACACGTGTTGGCTCACCGTTGGGACAGATGTCATCCACTCATTGGACAGGAGGCGCCTATGATAGATCGACATGTGGCACGGCCCAACAGTGGCCCATTCCGGTGAAAAAGTCCGGCCCGATAAAAATTAGCAGGCCGGCCCATATAAGGCCTACTTGTGTCAGGTCCATTTAAGCCCACGACCCATACGAGATGTGCCAATTCAGCCCGTCAATGGCCCATTAATGATTTGACACTATTGCAGCCCATCGTCAGTTCGAGCCCGTTAACAGCCTGATATATATTTGGGCTCAATATCGGTCCGATGTGGTTTCGGCCTGTTAACGGCCCATTCAAGGGATGGGCCAATTTTCAGGATGTACATCTTTTGGCCTTTTAGCGACCCATTTAAGTGTTGGGCCAATTTCCGGCCCGGTGTGTCTTTCAGCCTGCTGACAGCCCATAAATGAGTTGGGCCATTTGCAGTCAGACCTGAGTTTTGGCCTTTTAACGGCCCTTGCTCTTCATGGTCCAATACCAGCCCAATTTCTCTTTCGGCCTGCTAAAGGCCCACAACACAGTTGGGCCATTTACAGTACGACCTGACTTTTAGCCTCCTAGCGGCCCATGCTCTTCATGGTTCAGTACGAGCCCGCTGTCTCTTCCGGCCTGCTAAAGGCCCACAGTATAGTTGGGCCATATGTAGCCCGACCTTAGTATCAGCCTGTTAACGGCCCGTGAAATCAAATGGGCCCACCTGTTGCCCGCTTCGATGTCGGCCTGTTAACCCCGGGAGGTAAGAGGGCCAACAATTAACTTTCGGCCTGGTACTGGCCCATTAACTTAATGGGCCCACTAAAGTTCATACATGTCTTTAGGCCCAATTAGATAATTTGGGCCCATTACAACAAGCAATTATGCACATGATCAAAACCGATCAAGCAAAGGTACGACATACAGGGTAAAACGTTGCACATCCAGCATATATTACATGAAATTACATCCACTTGGCAATCAAAGATTGATGCCAGTGCAAATAAATGAACAGAACCTAACGATATACAATGTCACAATCTGCAACCTCAGCGCGGATGACACCCATAAGCATGTGGGCAAGTTCTTGCTGCTTTGCTACACTGTCTCTGAAAACATTGATCAGTTGTTGTTGCGCACGAATGTGCACCTCCGATTCCTCCACCATTTCCATCATTGCTTCAGCCATTAATTGGTTCACAAACATACATTTTTTCCATTGCATTTGAGACAGAGGAAACTGAACAGAATCGGATGGTGATTTTGGCAGGCTTGTATTATTGATAGCGGAGAGTGTCTCGACCACTGCATCATAACATAAATTAGGAGGGGAACCGAACAGATTAATCAAGAGTTATTGCCATATTACCTGGCCTAGATTTATTGGAAAGAAAAAATGGGGTTGCCTTGCAGTTTTCAGAGTTTGTCTTCTTATCTTCAGCAGCCTACACCAAATTAACACACTAGCATTGCTATCATTGGCCAGGTCAGATAATAGAAAAGCAACATTGACACAACGAACGTTTGGGCAACCAGACCACACCAGCCTACACCAAATTAACACAATATGGCACAGCTATCATTAGCCAGGTAAGGTAATACGAAAGCAACATTGACACAATGAATGAATGGGCAACCAGAGCAGCACTACAATTCAGTAATGTGCATGATATGAGATAGTACACTCATGTAGCTCAGCATGCAAAACTACCAGGCAGTTTTCCTTACAAAAATCAACATTGTCGCCTTTAACATTTTGCTACAACTAAACTTAGATCAGATAAAGGTTGGATTCTCACACCGATTAACAAAATACATACCGATGTAAAAATATAGTGATATACAACAGGTGCTTACATCAGCATTGGAGCACAGAGAATTCCCGCAAGATACTTTCCTCGAATACGATCCCAGTACAGAAAGTCTTCTATCCTTTAAGCTTATTTTCTGAAAGAGAGATGGGTAAGAAACATGTAGGAAATATGATCAGAATGCTATAAAATTTCACGATGCGAGGATATGCACACGCTTCTTAGAATGGAGTTGACATATTTTTGCTGGACTGGAGTGGACTAGTTCTTTGGCCACTGGAATCTTCTTATTATCAGTGGGAGTTGGGTTTCTCTGTGCTGGAGCAGTATCTATGAAAACTAGAGTTGGTTTATTATCTCCTGGCATTTGGATCTTTTGCAAAGACCTGCTTTGTAACCCTTCAGATTCTAACATAGCCATCTTCCCCTTGCATGCCTTATATAGAAGAATGGTGCTTCAATTATAAAACATGCTACAATAGAGATGGGATAGGTATTGAAGAATAGAAAGGCATGACATATTGACATGTATTCCCTCCATCCGGAAATAAATGGATGGGTCTAGGCATATTTCAGTTCTAGATACATCCAGTTTTATCCATTTCTGCGACATGTAATCCAGACGGAGGGAGTATGATGTAAGAGCTAGGGATACGACATGACAACAGTGTAATAAAACATTACTTGAATGTAAAACTGTATGCTAGCGGAATACATACAGAAAAACACTAAGGCAACATATGCATGTATGATTGGGAAAGTAAGATGGCATTGCAAGAGACCACTAGAACAACACTTCAGTGTAAAAAAGAACATGGTATGGTAGGCAGATGAAGTACATACTGATGAATAACCTGCATAAGATATTGAGAAGCATGATGTCCAAACTAAGCAGATGGCATTGCGATAGAGTAGAATGATAGTACTTGAATTTGAAAACATGTTATCATGAATGGAATAGGTACTGAAAAACAGGAAGGCATGCCATATTTACATGCATGATCAGCAGGCTAAGCACAAGGCATTGCAACAGAGTCGATGCACTCCAGGACATTATATGCATGATGTACCCATGTCATGGGCCAAGTTGAGCAAGGACCTTGTGGGGTGAATAGGATTCATCATCTTTCTGCAAGTCTTGTGAAGAACTGCCTTTACATGTTCCATCATATTGGGTATCATTGACGTCAAGTTTGTTGGCCGTTACATTTCTCCGTGAGGTTCTTGTGGGTAAATCAGTGTGTGCAATTATATCTGACATGCATGGAAGACAAGTAGTAGTTAGATTTATGTAATGAGTGCCTGTAGGAGATGACATAAATAGTAGGACTGGGGTTAACTAGCAGCAACAGGTCTCAAAAACTAAAGGGAGAACACAGATGAAAGCTATAGAATATGTATTGTTTGTACTCGAGATTAACTAGATGGCACACAAAAGTATTAAAGAACAACATAGGTAATACTAGAAGTGGTATAGTACTATAATCACCAGCCTGTGGGATAGCATTGGTTGATGGATGACAACTATGGAATAGCGTTACCTAAATAACAAGTCTCTTAGCTGAACTATGGAACAACGTTAACTCCTGAACAAGACCCATAAGAGATCAGCATGAATATACAGTGAAATGTGTATTTTCCATTCTTAGATGAATAACAAAGCCATAAATGTTGCACACAAGTAAGATGAGGGTACAACCTATTTGGCCGCCATCCATAGGAGTGAGCATCATGTGCTGACTTGTCGATGGCCCTGCACTTGTTGTGGCTATCCATGTCGGGCACGCGCATTCGATGGAGGGAACTGTTGAGTGGGGACTATAGCTCCCTTCTGGTGTATGCTTCCCTTGTTGGAGCAGCTGCGGTGAGTCGGAAGACGGTGTGGCTGAAGATGCAGAAAACGTATAATGTTAAGAATGACACATCTCTCTGATCTGAAGAAATACCCTAAGAGATCAACAACAAGGTACGAGAGTGGTCACACGTCTGTTGACTGAAGACTAAATTGGGGTCACATGATTTTATTTTATTTTGGTACTGTCCGATCTACGCCGGATGGCTTGATGGCCGTCTTGTGCCTCCCGGCTGACACTGTTCGGAATCTTCCCCGAAGAGCCAGCGACCACCGGCAGAGCAGCCTGCCTCCGCCATCCGTGGCCCCGACCAAAACCCCGCTCCCCACCCCACCGCACTGCCGTGGTTGCGCCGCCCCCGGGCCAATCCACAAAGACTCGCCGTCATCCAGGTCCGGTGGCGGCAGTACCTTCAACCCACCCAACTCTAAGATAGCCATCTAAGCGCTGCTTCCGCGGTGAACTTGCGCCTCCGCTCCTTACGTTAGACACCAGCCAACTGGCAGCCTAGGAGCTCCGCTGCCTCGAGGGGTGCTGCTTCTCATTGGGAATCGATTGGCCCAGAATAAAATTCAGACAACTGTCTCCTAAATAAAGTGATTTTGAGATGAGGGTGCAACCTATCTGGCGGCCCGGTGAAGTAGGCAGCTCCAGCTGCCGAGTCGGTGATGCCGGCGTGGTTGCGATGGCTACCAGCGGCAGGGAAGCAGAGATGTCGCGACGGTCGACGGCTACGGGGAAGCAGCGCTGGGGCTCTAGACGGATCCGATGTTGGAGCCGCTCCGGCGCCGTGAACAACGGCGGGGGTAAATTGGCTCTGGTACGGTTTTCGCGGCCGTCGTCGAGGCAGCTCCGGCAGCACGGAGTAAGAGGCACACGACCCAGTGCACGACGGCAAATGGACATCGTCTCCGGCATTAGGGAGGAGGGGCTGAGGTTTCGCGGCTCGGGAGAAGGTGATTTGGCGCCCACGAGGTATGAATGGAGAATTGGGAGGGGGAACCATGTCTTACAGACGCATTTGTCTGAAATGTGTGTGTGTGGGGGGGGGGTTACAGTTCTACCCCTGCCTTTGGACTTCTTGGCTTGGGTCTGTGTAGTGAGGGTCGGGGATAGTAGAGTAACTTTGCTTCTCCCAAATAGTGGGCGCGAGCGATTTCGGGCGAGGAGGGCGTGTTTTGAAATATAGTGGGCGCAAGCGATTTCGGGCGAGGAGGGCGTGGATTGAAATAGTGGGCGCGAGCTATTTCGGGCGAGGAGGGCGTGTTTTGAAATAGTGGGCGCAAGCTATTTAGGGCGAGGAGGGCGTGTTTTGAAATAGTCGGCACGAGCGATTTGGGGAGAGGAGAGGGTGTTTTTCCGACCATGGTTTATGAATTATTCGGCACATGTCATTTCGACCGAGGAGAAGGCGTGCTTGTATGAAGTTACGAACCTACCCTCAATGTACAACGGGCCAATTGATGCGTGTCCCACATAGGCCGGTAATTTCGTGTCTCCCATTTATTTGCTCGGGCGAATTCCACCGAGCAGAGGGTGTTTAACAGTTCATTCAAATTTTGGGAGAACGAGCATCCACGTCTACCTTACCAAGTCGATTCGAATCACATTTTGAAATATTAGCTTGCCACTTCTTTTTTAGATGGAGAGATGATGCTCGGGAGTAATGTGTTTTTACATGCTCGTTGCTAATGATTTAATATATGACAAATAGTTGACCCACTCAAAAACGGGAATCAAACCCAAAATGAAATATCTTGATTCAATGAAAGCTTGTTCACCAGGTCAAAATAGTGAACTAAATCCAAAATTGAACACCTCAATCGAGTAGCATGTTGTACGGTATTATAGTACTCCATGAACATGTTGAAAGTCAAATTAATGAACTTGTTTGGTATATGCATATCTCCGTTCATGTGTGGATTGCAGACAACATGTTCTCCAATTTAAATATTTGAATGCAAGTTTATATAGAAACATGGTTTATACTAGTCTTTGATGCATAAAATGCGACCTCCCCCTCTCTCGGACTCCTGCTCTCTCTCTCTCTCGCCGACAATCTTCAATTATGTCGCATGCATCCAACACACAAACCTTTTTGGTCCCTCTCCATCTCTCTATCTTTGTGTGTGTGTGGGGGGGGGGGGTCTTTCTCGTTCGCATCCATATATACTCCATCCATAGGTCTCTCTCGCACACTATGTATGATTTTCTAGTCCAAGCTAAATATCTTGGGTGCATTCATCGTACGCACACAAATTCCTTGGCTCGTTGCCCGTAACTCTCTCACGCACCACTCTATCGTCTCGGAGCTCTTCCCTCTCTCTCTACTCTCCATCTCTCTAGGTCACACATAAACATGCATATATCACTCGCACTCGATAGACCCATCTAAAACTCTATCTCTCTCCCTCGTTCTCTCTCCATCTCACACGCACACACACACAATCTCATGCCTAGCCAAGTATGATGGTCTCTCACTCAATTGTAGGCACACACAGTCCCCTCTATATGTATATGACTAGCTAATTCTTAGTCTCCATCACAAACATGTGCATGGTCTATCTCGCTTTCTCTCGGGGCATCTTTCTATCACGCACGCACCTCGTCCCTCGATCTCCCAACCATATAGTCCCCTCACGATCTCGAGGGGATCTCTCTATCACAAACACACCCTCCCTCCCTCCCCATGCGTCCACGTTCTCCATGCGTCCCTCTCGACCTTTGTTCCTTGTTGGCCAGACCTCTATTGGACATGTGCTATAGGGGTGTCTCTCTCCGTTGCAAACAATCACGCACTAGCTATATTCGTGTATCTCCTCACCTTGCTTTTCTATCTTGGAGATGCGTGTGCGATATGTTTGCATAAGAAACGAACAAACACACACTCTCTCTAATTTATTGTTTGTTGTCCCTTTCTATTTCACACACATACTCTTTTTGCACACTCACTCATTCTCCTTCACACGCACTTGATCTCTCTCGACTTAGGCACTCTCTTCGGTCCATAGCATATAGATTTATTGAAAAGTCAAACATCAAAAAGTTTGACCATGTACGTGGAGAAAAACATTTACATCTAGAACGGCAAACATATACCATTAGATTCATCATGAGATGTAGTTTCGTATGACGTATCTTTGGTATTGTAGATATAAATAACATTTGCGTAAACCTGGTCAAAGTTTCCAAAGTTCGACTTCTAAAAAGTTTATATGAACTGCATTATCGAGTGGATGGAATATCTCTTTCCCCCTCTCAGCTATCTGACGCACCACTCAGCCTTATCAGGGCTCCTCTATCTCTCTCAAACTTTATATCTCCCTGGTTCACACATACACATGTCTTGCTCGCGCTACATAGACCCATCTAACACTCTACGCCCTTGTTCTCTCTCTATGTGACACGCACCCCCTAAGTACCACAATCCATCACTCCATCATACGCGCACACTCCCCCCCTAAGTATGATTATCTCTCACTAGCCATCAGGAACACACGTATTGTCTCCTTCCATCCATACGTCTATCTCGATATCTCTCGGGGTATCTTATGTCGCGCACACACCTTGTGATTCGATCTCCCACCCATGTAGTCCCATCACGATCTCCAGGGGATCTCTCTATGACAAACATACACTCTCTCCTCCCCATGTCTGCATTTTCTCCGTACGTCTCTCTCAACTTCTCTCCCTTGTTTGTCATACCCCTCTTGGCCACGTGCTAGGGGTCTTTCTCTCTCGGTTGCAAACAACCACACACTATCTCCTCACCTTGCTTCCGCTGTCGAAGATGCATGTGTGATATGTTTGCATAAGACACACACACGCTTTTTCTCTACTTTTATCGTGTGTTGTCCATGCCTCTTTCACACACGCACACACACTTTTTTCAGTCACTCATTATATTTCACACACACTCTCTCTAGTTAGGTACTCTCTCACGTCCATAAGCATATGGATGTTTTGAAAAGTCAAACCTCAGAAAAGTCTGACCAGGTATATGTGGAGAAACCATTTACATCTGGAATGATCATTAGATTCATCACAACATGTACTTACTTCATACTATCATTTATCTTTGGTATTGTAGATATAAGTAATTTCTTTATAAACTTGGTCAAAGTTTCAAAAGTTTGACTTTAAAAAAATGTTGGCACTAAATTATCGAACAGAGGGAGTAGCTCTTTCTCTCTCTCTCTGCTATCTCTCATGGGCCTCCCCTCTCACTCGAACTCTATATACCGACGGATTATACGGTCACTGTGTCAGTGTATAGCTCTGTATATTGTTTAGTTGACCGGTCAACCAGTCCACATGCTGCCTTGTCAGCTTGTGTTCTCTATCTTCGTGTGCTGGCCCATGTGGAAGTGGGTGAAAATAAGTAAACTAGAGGCCCATCAGACATGCGGTGAAGTAAACAAAGTTAAAACTACTCGGGGTAGCACCCCGCACACTAGTAAATTGAGGGCACACTTCTTCTGTGTGAAGGACGCACTCGTGCACAATTCACCACTGCGTGGTGGCATGCACAGAAGGACGCACTCGCGCACACCCAGCAGGCCAGCACACAACACACACCAGCACATGTGTACACCGACGTCGCCGCCGGCTGAGATGGACGGCGAGGCAGCCAACAAGCGGAGGCGGCTCAAGCCAAAACCGCATCCGGCGAGCCTGTACTTCATCAGCAGCCTCCCCGATGACATGCTGCTCGTCATCATCGGCCTCCTCCCCACCAAATCTGCCGTGCGGACCGCCCTGCTCTCCCGGTGGTAGCGCCCCCTCTTGCGTCGCGTCCCCCTCAACCTCACCGTCGACAGCTGCCTCTGCGACGGGGATTGCAGACGCATGGCCGCAGTCCCCAAGATCCTTTCATTGCACCCTAGGCCAGCCAGACACCTTGACATCCACATGTTTAGTACCAACTGCAAGGTCCAAGCCAAGTTCGACGAGTGGTTCTTATCCCTCGCCCTTGATCAGCTTGAGGAGCTCAGCTTTGAAGCTTGACGATGTCGCTATCTGCCGCTGTCCGCGCTCCGCCTCACGCCAACGCTGCGCGCGCCAGCTTCAGCTCCTGCTATCTTCCCCAGATTAATGTCACGCCCGCCCTTCTTCTCCCTCAACTCAAGCAGCTCGACCTCTTCGATGTTGGAATCTCGAAGAAGGCTATGGATCTCCGATGGATTTATGTGTCTTGCTGGCCCCGCAACAAGACATCAATTGGGAAGAGATCACTCCAGCTATTCCACGTTATGGTCACTGAGAATGCGCCTTTTTTGAGAGATTGCTTGTATCTGATCTAGAAGGTCCAACAAAAATCATGGTCATTGACGCGCCGAAATTGACAGTGTTGGTGTACTCGTCTAGCAAATTCTCCAAACTCTTTATTGGATCTGTAATCGTTCAGGTACAACACTCATCTTCTTCTCCGTCTTCTTGAAATTCACATTTTTTTAAATTTCTTCTTGATGTATTTACGACTGTCATCCAGAAAATGTTCCCCACAAGCTTGACCTAGTCTATGCGCACAGTGAAGATCTGGGCAATAAAATCTATCGGCCCCAATCTGGATCAAGTTGTTGGATCCCTTACATGCTTTCCGTGCACGGAGAAGCTACTCATCGAGGTGAAACTTCTTTCCTATTAGTAAATGGTAATCACAACGTAGCTCAATTTTTTTTGTAATTTTCCCAAATTACGATGACAAGGGTATTGTTCAAAACTGCATGTATGCACTGCACCGAAAGAAATGTTTTAGTATTTTTTCTCACGTGATCACCTGCATCATTTTTTGTTGTACTACTATAGTAGCCTAGGCTAGTCATAGTGGAAAGTAACTTAGACTAGTAACTCTATGGTTACCCTAAGAGCAATCATGACCCACAAGTATAGGGGATCAATTGTAGCTCTTTCCGATAAGTAAGAGTGTCGAACACAACGAGGATCAGAAGGAAATGGCAAGTGGTTTTCAGCAAGGTATTGTCTGCAAGTGCTGAAATTGTAAGTAGCAGAGTAGTTTGATAGCAAGATAATTTGTAACGAGCAATTAATGGTAGTAGTAACAAAAGTGCAGCAAGGTAGCCCAATCCTTTTGAGGCAAAGGACAGGCCAAAACGGTCTCTTATGATAAGCAAAGCGTTCTTGAGGGTACACGGGAATTTCATCTAGTCACTTTCATCATGTTGGTTTAATTTGTGTTCGCTACTTTGATAATTTGATATGTGGGTGGACCGGTGCTTAGGTGTTGTTCTTACTTGAACAAACCTCCTACTTATGATTAACCCTCCCACAAGCATCCGCAACTATGAGAAAAGTATTAAGAATAAATTCTAACCATAGCATTAAACTTTTGGATCCAATCGGTTCCTTACGGAATAGCGCATAAACTGGGGTTTAAGCTTCTGTTACTCTCGCAACCCATCATCTAATTGCTACTCCACAATGCATTCCCTTAGGCCCAAATATGGTGAAGTGTCATGTAGTCGATGTTCACATGACATCACTAAGGGAATGATAACATACATACTATCAAAATATCGAACACATATCAAGTTCACATGATTACTTGCAACATGATTTCTCCCGTGACCTAAAGAACAAAAGTAAATACTCACAAATGATAAACATGCTCATGATTAGAGGAGTATTAAATAGCATATTGGATCTGAACATATAATCTTCCACCAAATAAACCATATAGTAATCAACACTACTAGTCACCCACAAGCACCAATCTATAGTTCCGGTAACAAGATTGAACACAAGAGATGAACTAGGGTTTGAGATGAGATGGTGTTGTTGAAGATGTTGATGGAGATTGCCCTCCCCAAGATGGGAGAGTTGTTGGTGATGATGATGACGATGATTTCCCCCTTCGGGAGGGAAGTTCCCCCGACGGAATCGCTCCGTCGGAGGGCAAAAGTGCTCCTGCCCAAGTTCCCCCTCGAGACGGCGGTGCTCCATCCCGAAAGTCTTCTCCTTATTTTTTCTAGGTCAAAATTACTTATATACCAGAAGATGGGCATTGGAGGTGGGCCTGGGTGAGCACAACCCACCAGGGCGCGCCTGGGCTCCCTGGCACGCCCAGGTGGGTTGTGCCCACCTGGTGGGGCCCCTCTGATAGTTATTTGCTCCAATAATTCTTAATCCATAAAAAATTCTTGTGAAGTTTCAGCTTATTTGGAGTTGTGCAGAATAGGTGGCCTGACGTAGCTTTTCCAGGTCCATATTTCCAGCTGCCGGAATTCTCCCTCTTGGTGTGTACCTTGCAAATTATGAGAGAAAGGGCATTAGAATTACTCCAAATAGCATTATTATGGATAAAAACATTATAAATAACAGTAAGCAAACATGATGCAAAATGGACGTATCAACTCCCCCAAGCTTAGACCTTGCTTGTCCTCGAGCGAAAACCGAAATCGAGAAACTTGTCGACATGCTTTGAGAGAGAGGTGTCGTTAAAAACAAAATACGGACATAGAAGCATGATGTTGATTATTATAACATCAACAAAATTAAACATAGGACTTTTATCATATACTTCTCAAGAATAAGTAATAGTTCATCACATAATCGGAGTATAAAGCAAAAACTCTATTAGAAACCAACAAACTATGTTCTCAGTCAACTTTGCAACTACAATTCATCATCTTTCAAGGAAGGGTCACGTATTGGAGCCTTTAGGAAAGTCCACATACTCAACCATCATATAGTCTTGTATGATTGCTAACACTCACCACGTACACATGAGAAAAACGTTTCAACTGGACACATAGAAAGATAGGGGCTTATTGTTTCGCCTCCCAACGTACTCACCTCGAGGGTGATGTCAACAATAATAACTCATGCTATCTATATTCAACTGGACATATGTGCCTAGATCTTTCCTCACCACATGATGCTTGCCAAAGGAGAAAAATAAAAAGGAATAGAAGAAAAACTTTGACTCTTTGCATAAAAGTAAATACATAAAAGTAAAAATAGGCCCTTCGCGGAGGGAAGAAGAGGTTTCCATGCGCTTAATTGTTAGTATGCTCAATCCCTTAGTGCAAAATAACGACACGTTGTATTGCCCCTTAAGATGACAACCTTTATTATGCAGTCTATCGCTTTTATTCTTTGTCATCCAAGTTCGTACAACGCTCAATTTTCTCTTACCCTAAATGATCTCACACATTTAGAAGCAATTTTTATTGGCTTTTTGCACCGATGACAACTTACTTGAGCTTGCTCAATCCCAAGGTAGGTATGGTGAACACTTGAAAATAAGATTTGGGTTGAAGGGTTTTTGGATGCACAAGTAGTATCTCTACTTGGTGTGGAATTTTTGGCTAGCAAAGATAGGGGGCAAGCATCACATGTTAAAGGATCTACGACAATATGACTTCTATGTGAATATAAATAACCATAAACCATTAAGTTGTCTTCCTTGTCCAAAGTCAACAATTTTGGCATATAATATTTTGATGAGGGCTCACAATCACAAAAGATTTCTAGGATAGTATATTTATATGTGAATCTTCTCTTCCCTTATTAATTCGTTCATGAGTTGCATCATTGACTAATGCTATGTTTGTCAATCTCTAATAAAATTTTCTACTTATACTTTTCCTTATGTGGTGCTATCACCTACCATAGGATTAGTATATGATCTTATTGATTTATTTCCTTTCTTTTATTTATTTCCTTTCTATTTTTCTTTCTTATTTCTTTTCTTTTATTTGCAACATGAATGTAAAGAAAGTAAAAACTCAAACTAACTTTATTATATAACTTGCACACGATTACAATGATATAACACTAAGCAAACTCCTCAAAGGAGAAAGGACCGAAATAAACTTTTATTTATCTAAAGCAAAAGATCGAACTAAAATAAGTAAAAGTGAAAAGATAGTGGGATGATACGATACCGGGGCACCTCCCCCAAGCTTGGCGGAAGCCAAGGGGAGTGCCCATACCCGATACTCAATTCTCCTTTGGTGATGAAGAAGATGATTGTGGTGATGAAGAAGAGATCTTGTCCTCGGATTGTCATGGCAGTGGTCCACCATCATAAGCGGAGGAGTGATTCTCACGGGTCCTGCAACTAGCAGCCAAACTCATACCTTTAAACCTCGCCTCATATTGAAAGACTTGGTTTTGGAGGTCATAGATCTGGCTTTGGAGGAAGTTGATTTGCTCGTTGAGGGTGAAGACGATGTCCTTCATGGGCTTGCCATCCACCTTAAGATCATGGGAGAGGTCCATAATCATAAGATGATTGGTGTTGAGTCCAAGCTCAACCATCCCCTTGCACCGGAAGACGTCTTGCTCCATAGCTTCAAGCCTAGCCTCCACGGTTCCCGTCCCCTTGGGACATGGCACATCGCGGAGGTGAAGCACCCCCTCATGCATCTGGATGGTTTGAGTGTGATGCACCACCTCCCGCAGATATGGGTTGATGACGTTCTTGAAGAACTTGTCCTTGGAGGGGCTTGAAGAGGCCATGGTAGATGGGATCTGACAGAAAACAACAAGGAAAAGAGAACAACGTATTTTCTCCGCGATACGATGGTTAATAGGTTCGGAAAGTATATATAGATTTTTTATCTTGCAGGACCAGCATACGGAAGAAAAATGGAGTGCAGAAGGTGTCCCAGGTGGGCACAACCCACCTGGGCGCGCCAGGCAAGCCTGGCGTGCCCTGGTGTCTTGTGCCCACCAGGGGACGCTTCCTGGAAGTTTCTTTATTTTGAAAATTCTTAAATATTCCAAAACTGATAAAAAATATTTTTGCGGATTTTTTGGAGTCCGTTTACTTACTGTATCACATACCTCCTTACTTTCACGATTCTGGAGTGTTCCAGAAGGACTATTTTATGTGTTCTTCCGGTGTCAATGTTTGGAATATTACTTTCAACATTAATGGGCGTACCTGAGATATAATGCTTTATTCGTTGCCCATTGACAACCTTCAGGTTAGTACCTTCGGGATTATTTATTTTGATGGCTCCAGACCAATAAACCTCCTCGATGACATATGGGCCTTCCCATTTTGAGAGGAGTTTTCCTGCAAAGAATCTGAAACGAGAGTTGTACAAAAGAACAAATTCTCCAACTTTAAATTCACGCTTTTGGATTATTTTGTCATGCCATCTTTTAACTTTTTCTTTGAATAATTTTGCATTTTCATAAGCTTGGGTTCTCCATTCATCTAATGAGATAATATCAATAACCTCTTTTCACCAGCAAGTTTGAAATCATAATTGAGTTCTTTGATTGCCCAATATGCTTTATGTTCTAAATCAAGAGGCAAATGACAAGCTTTTCCATAAACCATTTTATAAGGAGACATACCCATAGGATTTTTATATGCTGTTCTATAAGCCAAAAGTGCATCATCTAATTTCTTAGACCAATTCTTCCTGGACAAATTAACAGTCTTTTGCAAAATTAATTTTATTTCTCTATTGCTAAGTTCAACTTGACCACTAGACTGAGGATGATAAGGTGATGCAATTCTATGGTTAACATCATACTTAGCAAGAATTTTATGGAAAGCATCCTGAATAAAGTGTGAACCACCATCAGTCATTAAATATCTAGGGACTCCAAACCTTGGGAAAATAACTTCCTTAAGCATTTTAATAGAGGTGTTGTGATCAACACTACTGGTTGGAATAGCTTCTACCCATTTAGTAACATAATCAAAAGCAACCAAAATATGTGTATGCCCATTAGAGGAAGGAAAAAGTCCCATGTAATCAAATCCCCAAACATCAAATGGTTCAACAACAAGTGAATAATTCATAGGCATTTCTTGACGCTTACCGATGTTACCTATTCTTTGACATTCATCACAAGATAAGACGAACTTACGGGCATCCTTGAAGAGAGTAGGCCAATAAAATCCAGACTGCAATTCCTTGTGAGCAGTTCTATCTCCACCATGATGCCCTCCATAAGCTTCAGAGTGACATTTCCGTAGGATTTGTCCCTGTTCATGCTCAGGTACACAACGTCTAATAATACCATCTACTCCTTTATAAAGATGTGGGTCATCCCAAAAGTAATGTCTTAAATCATAGAAGATTTTTTTCTTTTGTTGGTATGTAAAGCTAGGTGGTAAATATTTAGCAACAATTTAATTAGCATAGTCAGCATACCAAGGAGTGCTATGAGCAACATTTATTGCAGCTAACTGCTCATCAGGAAAACTATCATCAATAGGTAGTGGGTCATCAGGCACATTTTCAAGCCCAGAAAAATCATCAGCTAATGGGTTCTCAGCTCCTTTTCTATCAATGATATGTAAATCAAATTCTTGTAACAAGAGAACCCATCGAATAAGTCTAGGTTTAGCACCTTTCTTTTCCATAAGATATTTAATAGCAGCATGGTCTGTGTAAACAGTTACTTTGGAATCAACAATATAAGGTCTAAATTTATCACAAGCAAACACAACTACTAAAAAATCGTTTTCAGTAGTAGCATAATTTCTTTGAGCACTATCTAGAGTATTACTAGCATAATGAATAACATTCAGTTTCTTATCAACTCTTTGTCCTAGAACAGCACCAAGAGCATAATCACTAGCATAATTTCCAAAGGCAAGTTCCAATCAGGTGGTTGAACAGTAGGTGTAGAAATTAAAGCTTTCTTGAGTGTTTCAAAGGCTTCTAAACAATCATCATCAAAAACACGGGGAATATCCTTTTGCGAGAGACTAGTGAGAGGCCTAGAAATTTTAGAGAAGTCTTTGATAAATCTCTTATAGAAACCAGCATGACCTAGGAAACTACAAATACCTTTTATATCTTTAGGACATGGCATTTTCTCAATTGCATCAACCTTAGCTTGGTCCACTTCAATACCTCTTTCAGAAATTTTATGACCCAAGACAATGCCTTTCGTTAACCATAAAGTGGCACTTCTCCCAATTTAAGACAAGATTTGTTTGTTCACATCTATGCAAAACTCGCTCAAGATTGCTTAAACAATCGTCAAAAGACTTCCCATAAACAGAAAAGTCATCCATGAAAACCTCAACAATCTTTTCACAAAAGTCAGAAAATATAGAAGTCATATATCTTTGAAAGGTAGCAGGTGCATTACATAAACCAAAAGGCATATGTCTATAAGCATAGGTTCCAAAGGGACAAGTAAAAGTGGTCTTTTCTTGATCAGGTTGAGAAACAGGTATTTGTGAAAAGCCAGAATATCCATCAAGGAAGCAAAAATGTGTGTGCTTAGATAATTTGATCAATAAAAGGCAAAGGGTAATGATCTTTTCTAGTTGCTTTGTTTAATTTTCTAAAATCAATTACCGTTCTATAGCCTATAACAATTCTTTATGGAATAAGCTCATTCTTATCATTAGGAACAACAGTTATACCTCCTTTCTTACGAACACAATGAACATGACTCACCCATCTACTATCAGCTATGGGATAGATTATACCTGCTTCCAGAAGATTTAATATTTCCGTTCTTACCACTTATTTCATCTTCGCATTTAACCGACGTTGGTGATCAACAACGGGTTTAGCATCAGGTTCCATATTAATTTTGTGCTGACATAGAGTGGGACAAATGCCCTTTAAATCATCAAGAGTATATCCAATAGCTGCTCGGTGCTTCCTTAGAACTTTCAATAGTCTTTCTTCATCATGTTATGAAAGGTTAGCACTGATAATAACAGGATATATTTTCTTTTCATCAAGATAAGCATATTTCAAAGTGTCTGGTAATTGTTTCAATTCAAACACAAGATCACCTTTAGGTGGAGGTGGACCTCCTAGAGTTTCAACAGGCAAACTGTGTTTAAGCAAAGGACGTTGTTCAAAGAAAATATTATCTATTTCATTTCTTTCATGCATATGAAAATCATTTTCATGGTCTAGCAAACATTGTTCTAAAGGATCAGTAGGAGGCACAACAATAGAAGCAAGACCAATTAATTCATCTTTACTAGGCGATTCTTTTTCATGAAGCTTTCTACTAAACTTGGAAAAATTAAACTCATGAGACTCACCACCAAAACTAACACCGACAATTTGTTTCTTACAATCTATCTTAGCATTAACTGTGTTCAAGAAAGGTCTACCAAAGATAATGGGACAGAAGCCATCTTGTGGGGGGGACCAAGAACAAGAAAATCAGTAGGGTATTTTATTTTCCCACACAAGACTTCAACACCTCTAACAATCCCAATTGGTGATATAGTGTCTCTATTATCAAGTTTAATAGTAACATCTATGTTTTCTATTTCTACAGGTGCTATGTCTTTCATAATTTCTTGATATAAGGTGTAAGGAATAGCACTCACACTAGCACCTATGTCACATAAACCATGATAACAGTGATCTCCTATTTTAACTGAGATGACAGGCATGCCAACAACAGGTCTATGTTTATCCTTTTTATCAGGTTTGGCAATTCTAGCAGCTTCTTCACAGAAGTAAATAACATGCCCATCTATATCTTCTTCTAAGAGATCTTTAACCATAGCTATGCTATGTTCTACTTTAATTTGTTCATCAGGTTTAGGTGTTCTAATATAGCTTTTGTTAACCACAGTTGAAACTTTAGCATATTCCTTTATCCTAACAGGGAAAGGTGGTTTCTCAATATAAGCAGAAGGAACAACTGGATCAACATTATAAAGTATAGTTTCTTCTTTAATTGGTACCGGTTCTTTGATTTCTTCTTTAATAGGTGGGTGATATTTAAAGCACTTCTCTTTAGGGAGTTCAACATGAGTAGCAAATGATCCACAAAAGGAGGCTACTATCTCAGAGTCAAGTCCATATTTAGTGCTAAACTTTTGAAAAGCATCGGTATCCATAAAAGATTTAACACAATCATACTTAAGTTTAATACCTGACTCTTTACCTTCGTTGAGTTCCCAATCTTCAGAGTTGCGTTTAATTCTTTCCAAAAGATCCCACCGGAATTCAATAGTCTTCTTCGTAACAGAACCAGCACAAGAAGTATCAAGCATGGTTTGATCATTACGAGAAAGCCGAGCATAAAAATTCTGGATAATAATTTCTCTTGAGAGCTCATGATTGGGGCATGAATATAACATTGACTTAAGCCTCCCCCAAGCTAGAGCGATACTTTCTCCTTCACGAGGCCAAAAATTATATATATAATTCCGATCACGATGAACTAGATGCATAGGATAAATTTTTGGTGGAACTCCAATTTCAAACAATTCCAAGATCCAATATCATCGCATAGCCTATACCATGCCAATGCTTTTCCCTTCAAAGATAAAGGGAAAACCTTTTTCATAACTTTATCTCCGGGTAAACCTACAAGCTTAAACAATCCACAAATTTGTTCTACATATATCAAGTGCATATTAGGATGTTCGGTTCCATCTCCTGCATAAGTATTAGCTAGCAGTTGTTCTATCATACCCATAGGAATTTCATACTCAATATTTTCAGTAGGTGCAGTAGGTTGAGGGGTAGCTAATTGTGGTTCCGGACGAGGTGAAGATACCCCGAACAAACCCCTCAAAGGATTGTTCTCCATAGTAACAAGTGACAATAAATCTCAGCACACTATATAAATGTTTCCTTACCAAATTCCACTTACCAAAGGCGCTTCACTACCCGGCAACGGCACCAGAAAATAGCCTTGATGACCCACAAGTATAGGGGGATCAATTGTAGCTCTTTTTGATATGTAAGAGTGTCAAACCCAATGAGGAGCAGAAGGAAATGACAAGTGGTTTTCAGCAAGGTATTGTCTGCAAGTGCTGAAATTTTAAGTAGCGGAGTAGTTTGATAGCAAGATAATTTGCAACGAGCAAGTAACGGTAGTAGTAACAAAAGTGCAGCAAGGTAGCCCAATCCTTTTGAGGCAAAGTACAGGCCAAAACGGTCTCTTATGATAAGCAAAGCGTTCTTGAGGGTACACGGGAATTTCATCTAGTCACGTTCATCATGTGGTTTAATTTGTGTCCGCTACTTTGATAATTTGATATGTGGGTGGATCGGTGCTTAGGTGTTGTTCTTACTTGAACAAACCTCCTACTTATGATTAACCCTCCCGCAAGCATCTGCAACTACGAGAAAAGTATTAAGAATAAATTCTAACCATAGCATTAAACTTTTGGATCCAATCTGTCCCTTACGGAATAGCGCATAATGTCGGGGGTGTCGTGCGACATATGCCAAAGGATGGCTTATCATGGAGGTGGCTAATAATACGTCGCCGGTGCCAGGAAACGGGATAAGGCGCAAACATGCCCACCGGCGAATACACAGGTTCGAGGCTCTCCTAGGAGATAACACCCCTACTCCTGCTCTGCGGGGTCTCCGCGTGATCACTCAAGCAACAATGGTGGCTACAAGTTTGCTCCTTGAGCTGTTTCTCTAGAGGGGGAAGGAGAACAAGGATTGCCCTAGCTTCCTCTCTCTATATGCGTGTGTGGGTGGACTAAGGTCTGAACCCTTGCATGGGTGCTCTGGGGGTTATAAAGGCCTACCCCCTAGGGGTACAAAGGTAATCTGGCCGGGTGTAGGACCCGGCTGTCAGTGTCTATGCTCGCTGGCTTCTCCGCCGGCCGCCGGGGCCCAATGCCTGGTGGGCCCTGCTGGCTTTCTCATACTTAGCCGATAGGCTGCGCCCGCCGCTGGCGGGTCCTGCCGGCTGCTTAGTACTGTGGCAATGCCACTGATGATGTGTGCTTTGTTGAGGAAGGCGTGGCTATAGTGCCGCCGCCTGGGGCGGGCGATCACTGTAGCCACTCCCCGTCTCTTCTAATTAATGGCGCATGGACTTTGAGGGAGGGGGAGGGCCGCCTGCTGGGAGTCGGCCTCCCCCCGTGCCGACTGATGGGAGCCCACCACCTTCTAGCTTCTCACGGACAGGTAGGGCCCGCCGCCTGGGGCCGTATCAACAGCCCGTAGTGGGAGCATGGTCTTCTCTACCATTGGTGACGTCATCGGTTGTGTGGCAACAGTGTCGCGCCGGGTGGGGATGTCCGCCCAGTTCGCCGCACTGTGGCCACGCTCTGCCCTGGATTTGGGGGTGGCAGGCTGCACTGTAGCCACACCCAGTCTCGTCGTCTTTATGTGGCGCAAACTTCAAGGGGGAGAGGGCCGTCTGCTAGGTGCCGGCTTCTCTGGAGGCCGCCTGCTAGGAGTCGGCCCGCTCAGCGATCGTCTGTTGTGCTGTGCCGCCTTCTGGCAGCCGGCCATATGGACCAGTCGGCCCTAAGAAGGCGGCCTTCGGTCTTTGATTCTTGAGGGGCGCAGCTAGCCCTGATGCCTTGAAATACCATGGGAGGCTGATGAGGCTACCCGTGGTCATTTACTCCGACAGTAGTCCCCGAAGCTGGTGGGGCGCCGCGGCTGAGAGAGGCGAGGGGCCTTAGTGGCTTCCTACTCTGAGTGGCTAGTTGATCTTGCTTCGTCCGTTTTCCGAAGCGCCGACCGTCAGGAGTCGGACGTGACCAGGCAGGCCGCCTGGTGGTTTTTGAAACTTCTCGGCGGGAGTTGGGTGGCGCGCCAGCCAGGCGCCAGGCTCACCGCCAGCTATCTGTGTGCCACGTGGCGCCACCCGGCCAGGCCGCCTGCCAACCCACGCGCGCGACGGGAAGTCGCCACAGGCCGGGGCCCACCACTACCGGGCCTCGGCACACGCGCGGATCCGTTGTGACCGAGGCGAAGGGTTGGGGTTCTGTGGCGTATTTACTTTGCGCCGTTACCGTGCGGTAAATGCGGGGCCGTGGGGTCGTGGGCACAGTTAATCCCACGATCCCCACGCCCCGTCCCCTAGGCTTCGCAACCAGGGGCTATAAATAGGGGGGAGGGGAGTAGCACTAGCACGTGCGCCCTCCTCTCCCTCTGCCATTTTTCTTCCTCTTCCTCTTCTTCGTGGCCGCCCCACTCCCGCGTCGTGTCGAGGTGCTGCCGCGGCCCGTCGTCACCTAGCCCATCCTCTCCGCCGCGTCGTCGCCTCGTCAGAATCGAGTTTCCATGGCGCACGAGCGGGCCGGAGACTGGGACGGATCGAACGTCATCGAAGACCACATCACCTTCCTCCGCAACACGTGGCGGTTGCCCGACGAGGGCTACGTCCAAGCGCGCGTTCCGCCTGCAAAGGAGATCTCGCCGGCACCGGAGGAAGGTGAGCGCGTCGTCTTTCGGTCGCACTTCCTCCGTGGCTTCGGCCTACCGGCGAGCGGCTTCCTCCGATCCTTCCTTCAATTCTACCATCTCTAGCCGCACCACCTCACATCGAACACAGTGGTGCAGCTGTCGGCCTTCGTCACGCTCTGCGAAGGCTACCTCGGTGTCCTCCCCACCCTCGAGCTTTGGGGGGAATTCTTCTACACCAAACTCGGTACCTCCGCCAAGAACGAGGCAGCTTAGTGCGGGGCCTTCATCGCGGTGCGGTGCCCGGGTGCTGGGAACCGCTTCCCGTCCCTCAGCTTGACGCAGTCGGTCAAGATGTGGCAAAAATCATATTTCTACGTCAAGAATGTCAACCCGGCGATCGACTTCGTCAACCTGCCGGCTTACAAAGCCGGCCCGCCGGCGGAGCCCCACACCAACTGGGCTTTCAAGCCGAGGACGCTCTCGGCCGCCTCCGCCGCCACCGTCGCCCGGCTCAAGGTGATGACGGACTTGGAGGGCCTCAAGGCCTCCGATTTGCTGACCGCCTTTGTGGAGCGTCGGGTTCTCCCTCTTCAAGGCCGGCCTCATCTGATCAGCCGGATGAGCGGGCATCGAGACCCGTGCCGGATGTCCACCAGGGAGATGCCGGCCACGGAGATGGCCCGCCTGGTGAATGAGATCTCGAACTACAAACGCTCGGAGTCAAAGTGGCAGTTCGGCAAGCGGCCGTATTCCCGCGCACACCCGCCCCTGCGGTAAGCTTCTTGACTCTTGGTCTTTTCTTTGTCTGGCGGGTTCTGCTTTGCCGACTGATCAGTCGGACTTGACGCAGCTCCTCACGACCCAGCCGGCAGCCGACGCCCTGGCGCAGGGCCGGGAGTACCTGCCGGACCGATCAGTGAGTGATGCGGACGACCCCAACTTGGGGGCGGCCGCCATGGAGGAAGACGACGCCACAGGCGGTGTCGACGGAGCAGGCGGCTCCGGAGGAGGAGGCGGCCTCGAGGGCTGGCCAGACGATGAGGAGGAGGAGCACGCGTTGCGCCGCCCGCCGGTCGCCAACAGGGCGGAGGCGAGTTCCTCAGCAGCGCCGACTGAGCCAGGCAACGCGCCAAAACGTCAAGCCGGCTCGACGCTGCAAGGCGGCCAGCCGAGGAAGCCCAAAGGCTCGGCCGCAACAACCATGCGGGAGGAAGCCGCCGCAAAGGCGACCCGATTCTAGAGGGCCCCGAAACAGCCGCCGACGGTGTCCGCGTAAGAGCTTGTCTTTTCCTCTGCTTTCCTTTGTCTTTTTTGCAAACTCCTTCTGAATTCGTCTTGTCATCTATTTATATATAAAACGTACTTTACGGGCTAACCAGAAAAAGAAGACTAAATCATCTTCACGGCCATTGCATTGGGGTGTTTCCAGGCTTGCACGCATACATCCTTCCTCCTCTCAGGTTAGCGATCCAGACTTCCACCTCTACGTCCTTCCTCCTCTCTCAGGTCTTTTTTTGGCTCAAGCAAATAGGGCTGGAAGGCACATGTCGCCCCTCCAAGGTGGCTCTCGCAACATATGCAGCATGACCAGCGGCCCAAGCCAAGATAGGTTTGTTGATCGCTTCTCCCAAACAATCCAACCCTGCACGGATCATTTGCATGTATTCTCTTTTGTTTTTTCTTCCTAATACCATATACATTGATCTCAGGATCAATCTTACGGCTTCTCCCAAACAATCCAACCCTGCATTGATCATTTGCATGTATTCTCTATTGATTTTGTTCCTAATATCATATACAGTAATCTCAGGATCAATCTTACATTCCATCACATATTGTTTACACCAATCTCACAATCAATCTCATGGCCCCATAAACAAAACCCATGATAGATTAGATTTGTACCCATCACAGGCAACCCTCCAGCTTTTTACTTGTCGTTTTTGCAGATGATGTAGCTATTACTCCAAATAAATATACACGACCATGATGGCTTTCCCTCAAAATAGAAAAAGAACTCTCACAAGCAAGTGCCTGAATATCCTCAATTGTGCCATCGGTCCATGGAGCGAGCCTCCAGTAAGTACCATCTGCACAGATCAAAATCAATAATCAGTCAAGCTGGTATGACTAAGAGGTAAGTAGCTAGAAAGTTCAATCCAGATCTACAATTTAACATTCATGAACCTGGTATTTCTTTTAGGGGTGTGTAAAGGACTAAAAATAACACAAAGTGTACAACATAAAAAATTACGATAGAGAAAAAAAAATCGTCTATCATTTTCTTTTCAGTACCAAAAAGAACAACTAGACATTATGAATTTTAAATTGATGCTGAATTAGGAAACTTCAATAGGACATTGGAGAGGGCGGATATGGAATCCTGGGACGTCAGAAACCCAAGCTGCAAATGAGTATGTGGTGCGATATTCTGGTACGAAGAAAGAACTTCAGGTAGAGCGAGAAGCATGCCATCTTTCAGACTACTACCAACAGGGCAAGGTTGACTTGCCACTATTGAGAGAGCCGCAGGATAACCATGCCAAATTGCCAAGGAAACACTACATGCAAAATATTCAGATTGTACAAGTCCATGTCCGCTTTCACATCAACAGGAGGAAAGGTAGACACGAAAATAAACAATGGTTGTGGAACTTATGTATTTGGAATGAACGGCCAAAAATACCTCAGAATAGGAACTCTACCACCTGAAGGTAAAGGCGAACCACGCACAGTGCAGTTATGCACCTATGAACCTACAAATGAGGTAAAAATAGGATTAACGCGTCAGCATCAGAAGATACAAGGGAGTCAACAGATCATCACATTGTCGAGGGTCTTAAAAATATGTTGGATAGAGATAATAGACTAGCAAAAACACTCAAAATGGCAACCGAAGTTGCAGGCTTGATTGTGAATGATACAATAGGGAATAGAAAAGGATGGATATCATTGTTCAGTAAAAGGCCACTAGGCCGAGAAGAATATCAAAGAACCATTCATAATTCATGGCTATGCAGTATCCATTATTATTCCCCTATAGAAAAGATGGGTACAGAGGAAATATACAAGCAACGTTTACGAGTCGAAGAGTCGACGAGTCGTTCCAAGGTTGAGACTCATAGACTAGTCTAGACTAGTGCGAGACCTGTCAACATGGTACTGTAGCACTGAACTTACAGTACATAACTAATAATACCTAGTAGTAGTATGTAGTATTACACTATATAAGTATACAAGTACAGTATACAATTGAAACAAGCAAAGTGGAGTCACTGAGGCAGAGCAGCACCAACAACTAGCAGCAAGCACAGCAGCACCAGCAGTCTATCTGCGAGCAGAGCAGCACCAACAGCAAGCAGAGCAGCACCAGCAGTCCAGCAGCGGAGCAGAGCAACAGCAGCGGCAAGCCAAGAAGAAAGAGGAGGAGAAAGGAGGGGCAAGGCAGAGCAGCACCAGTAGTCCAGCAGCGAGGCAAAGCAGCATTGAGGCTCACCTGCCTGAAGAGGAGAAGAGCACGAGGGGCCGGCGGCGCGAGACGAAGGAGCAGGAGGGGCGCAAGACGAAGGCGATGGTGGAGCTTCAGATCCGCGACGTGGGGCCGGCGACGGTGGAGCTTCAGATCCGCGGCGGCGGGCGTCCAGCGGCCGGCGGCGCGAGGAGGGCTCGACGGGCGCGTCCAGCAGCCGGTGGCGCGTCCAGGTGAGGAGGGGAAAGAAAGGATTAGGTCTCCCGCAGGATGAGGCATCGTATTTATACTCACCCAGTTTTTTGAGTCGTTCGACTCGAACATGTCGACTAGTCTGGACTAGTCGTCGACTAGTCGATGACTAGCTCGACTCGTACAAGTAGTCTACACGAGAAACCAAGTCGACAGCCAGTTTGCGACTCATAGACTAGTTGAGCGACTAGTCTAGACTAGTCGTTCGACTCGTAATCGTTGTATACAAGATATATTAAAAGAAGGTGCAAAATGCAAGAGAAAGCATGTAACAATGTTGGAATACAATGAGTCATATACAACACCATACTAACCAATCGAAACACTTCTTGGTGTGTGAAAAGCTTAAACTGCAGTTAAATGTGGATGCCCTAGCATCATTTTATAGTACAAACTGGACTGGATCAAAAGACACCAAGGACACCTAAGAACGGAATTATATGCTGGCTTGCAAGAGGCAATAGAAAGAGGAGACACAAGGGATGAACAGGTACGAAAGAGAATACTACTTCTATGCTCTGTTTATAAAGTGCCCTGCTTCAGACGCTTCAGCATTGCTTAAGCGGTAAGGCGCCCTGGCAGCGCCTTAGAAATATACCCGCTTTAGGCGCTTAGGCGTCGCTTAAGTATCAGAGCGGATGGTGCTCGCTTTAGGTTGCTTTACCACCTTATAAACCATGCTGCCATGTGCCATCCAGCTTCATAGATAGCCCAAGATACAAATCACAAAACTACCAAGATGCTATGGCAATATGTCAGTGACCTGGATATGCAGACCAATTTGTGACATTCATGTTCAACGCAGCTTGGCCGGAGATACAGTCTATGCTACAGGAAGTAGGCCAAGCTACATCAGGAAGACCTGATATTGTTCATTGAGTGTTCCACATAAAGCTCAAGGAGTTCATGAGACACAAGTGAAAGGGGTACTTAAAACACTTGCAAGTAATACCATGCTGACTTGATCCCACCGGTTATTTTCTTTTCTATAACAAATAAACTAACAACAAGGACATATGGTCAAGAACATAGTCAACAAAAAAATATTCAAAGGGTAGGAACTGAAAACACGTGTACATATGCTACTAGCCGTTTTAGATAACCATAAGTAGATGGAAAATTGGTACACTGCAAACTATCCTCAATATAAAACTGAATTTCTATGCACACATGGTATGGCAGAATGGATATGATCTACTACTCGCAGAAGTATTGGTACATGCATCAACATTCGATGGAAGTAGCTCAATAATACCAATAAGTCGACACTATTGTACTACCTCCATTCCAAAACGGATATTATCTAACATTTGAAGCAAATTCTATTGTACTACCTCCATTCCAAAATATAAGACATTTTGGTAGGATAAAATGGCCTACCAAAATGTCTTATATTTTGAAATGGAGGTAGTACGACAATAGTGACAACTGACAACATCCATGGATTGTTATAGTTCATATGTAAAATGTAATAGCGCCCATTTTCATATTCACTTATAAAAATTAATTCCATATTTGGAAAATAGTAAAACTAAAGCTAATTACAAATGAACTAATTAACTTCTTAGATGTGTTGAATATGAATGGGGGCAGGGGGCCTAACACTTCAGATACCAGTCCCAAGTACGGGAAAATGTGTATGGGGCCATAAATAGATTTACATATTTCACTAACAAGTTGTGCCTTCATGTACATTATATTGCTTTAGCCATACATATGCAGAGAAAGGATAAGAAACAAGAAAAAATACGAGTATGAGATAGGCAGGAAAGGAAGAAGGGGGACCTGCAGGTGAAGAATGAGCCACCGAAGTCAGGCTTCCACTGTCGAGGATGAAGATGACCTGCCGGGGCGCCTCGCTCCGGGACGTCCACGATGCGATAGAAGACAACACCACCAGCATCCTCACAATCGAGGTGGATTCAAGCAGGATGTGGGAGACAAGATCCACGCCCACGTCGCCACCAAGGACGCCGACGGCAGCAGCACTGTCAAGATCGACAAGCTAGCCTTCTCCATTGCGTAGCTTCTCATTGAGCCCTGCTAACCCTACATCGCCGTTGACCGGCCTGGCAGATCGAGGAGGCTACAGGGAGCCAAATCAGGCGCACGAGATGGCCACCCCGTCGCCGCGACAGTCAGCCGAGCTGCAGAGGTGCGTGCAGGGGCAAATTTGACAATTTTGACCTCGAAACGAAATAAATTCACAGAATGAACTGGGTGCGAAACTATTTCACACCCCTAACCCTTTTGTGTAGCGCCCGCCACGCCGGCGCCACACCCTACCATGCAGCGCCTAGCTCCGGGGCGTTGCACCTCTGTCCACCGTGGCAGCCCACGGGCCCGCACCCAGCAGTGCAACGCCTCTGAGCTAGGCGCTGCACCTGTAATGTGCAGCGCCTAGCCGCTAGGCGTTGCACGTGTAATGTGCAGCGCCTAGCGGCTAGGCGCTGCACTGTGACTTATATGCAAACGTGCCAGCCCTCTCCTCCCCCACCCTCCCCATTGGCAGTTATAGAAAAATAGGGCGGCGGCCATCTGCACTCCCCCTCTCAATCCCCTCTCCCAAATCCTTCCGGTCCGATGATTTGGTCCGTGCATTTGTTCACCAATCCATCATGGAAGGTACTCTCCTCCGATCCCCTTCGTTCTATCCATAGAAAATATTATATTTTGAAGAATTGGGGAACCCTTGTTTGAATCTTGCATGTATTAGATTTGGGCAACTTTTGTTTGAGTCTTGCATATATTAGATTTGGGGAACCCTTGTTAGATTAGAATGTGGTTTGGATAGATAGGTTGACATGTTATTTATATAGTTTGGATACATAGATTGATATGTTATTTCTATGGAGAAGTAGATTGACATGTTATTTGTATGGAGAAGTAGATTGACATGTTATAGTTTGGATACATAGATTGACATGTTATTTGTATGAAGTAGGCCCAAGTAGGGGGAAGCACCATATGCTTTGGATCTTGCATGTAGTAGGCGTACTTTAGTTTTTTTGAATTGAAAACATAATCGTGTTGACAAGAATGCTTTGTTGAAATTGTTAGGATGGTTTGGCTTCTCGATGATCACTGGGACCATCAACACTGGTCATACGCTATGTCGGTGCAGCAGCGGGTAATACTGAAAGTGGCCGGTGTTATGAATTTCGTATGTTTTTTCAAACACATATGTAATGTTATGATTTGTTTGTTTGTAGGAGCTTGCACCTCTGAAGCTTCGGTCTCACGGGATCAGCCTTGGAGGGATGCGCTATGATGAGCGGTACACACCTTATGTTAGGGAGGCAGGACTTCTCCCTTTCATTGAGTTGGTCCGCCGGTCGACGCCACCCAACAATGCTGTAGCACTCACCGCGCTTATTGATCATTGGAGGCCGGAGACACACACTTTCCATCTTCGGACCGGGGAGATGACCGTGACGCTGCAGGATATCGCTATGATCACCGGTCTTCCTATCGATGGCAATCCTTTATGTATGAACACCGATTCTGAAGGGTGGCGCGCGCAGATGCATGCCCTTATCGGTATGGTTCCTCCGGAGCCTCGGGAGCCAGAAAGGGAAGATAAGAAGAAGGAAAGAGTCGCAGCGGGCGCTACTTTCACGTGGATATCATCGAACTTCGCTCATTGCCCCGATGATGCTAATGAGGACCTGGTGAAGACTTATGCTCGTGTCTACATGTGGTACGCGATATCGAGGACACTGTTTGCTGATGGCACAGGCAAGAATGCTCCATGGATGTGGCTGAAGGCGTTGACCGTCTTCGATAGCAAATGGAGTTGGGGTTCGGCGACACTAACTTACTTGTATCGACAGGTATGAAGTTGTTTCCTACAATGTTCGAAAGCCCTCACACATTGCTCGAACGCCCAAAAAGCACGGCCAAATACTCTGACTTTCCTTCCTTCATGAACCGTTGTTTGGTGCCCATGAGGCTCGACCACATGAACCATGCCCGGGTTTGTCGCGGCCATGGCTAACAACAACCTAGGGATTCGGTTGTATGCTTCCTCCCATGTACCATACAACATCTTAAATGCGGCTTGCTTTGCCTTCCATGCCTTGCCGTATTTCACCTGGTAATGAAAGATGGCTTTCACAAGGTCAATGACATGTTGGACGCTCATTGTTGGAAGTGTGGATATTGAGTTCGAGAGCCTGTAAGCGATGAACTCGGACGTGAGTTGTTTGTGGTCTTGGGACACAATCTTGCCATCCACCCTTTTGCCTTGGCACATGTGAGTTGGCACACAACTCACTACATGCCAAGTAGGACCTCCTTTCCATGGTCTTGCACGCACAATCCACGGACAACCGCCACGGCGTCTTGCCACTCCTTGTTGGACCTCCTTTCCACGACCTCTACCACCACCACGGCCTCTTGTAAGTCCAAGTTGGACCTCCTTTTCATCTTCACATGCACATGCAACCGTGTAGCGTACATTGACGTCCGAGTGCACCACCTTGTGTGGACGATAATGCGTAACCGAGTAGTTGTCGAGCCACATCTTCAAATCCAACAAGCTGTCGAACTTAGAACCTTTAGCAATCCGGTTCTTGTCGTCTACCAAATCACGGTGAGAGCTTGGCCTAACCCCAAGAGGTACACATTGGCCACCATCTACCACGGCTTCATCCGCGAGACTAACATCCTTGAACAATGTAGTCCGATGATCCCGACCAAATACCTTCTCGAAAGCTTCGGCCTCCTTCACCGTGAACCCCTCCGCATCAACTTGTTCATCGGGACCATCGTCATCCGAGTCCGATGCATATGCACGGGAAAAAGGGATGGAATGGTCCATTGTCTCTTGCAAATGATATTTGTCGAGATCACCCACATTGTTGTCATGGAGATCAACTTCATTGTCATCGTCCGCATACTCATCGTTGTCCTCTTGCAAAGATTCATCTTGGTTGTTTCTACACGGGCTCAATGTTGGCCTCACTTCTTGGGTCAAAAGAGGTTCAACAATTTCATCTTGCTTCAAGGGTGGGGGGCTACTAGCAACCAAAGGGGAGGGGTTCCGGTTCAAGTCCAAATGCAAACTTGACTCAACCTTCTTCGTTGCAAATAACTCGAGAGCCTTGTCTAGTGATTCGGCCACCGTCTCCTTGTATGCAACCCAACGTTGCTCCGAGTTTACACGCATTGTCTTCCAACGGATGTGCATTCCAAAACCAACATTATGCCTTCCCTCCAACTCAATGATATCACTAGGGTCCATCCAATTCAAATCTTTCCTAACTTGTTGCAAGAGCTCCGCATAGCTAGGACTACTATCAAACACAATGTCAAGCTCATCCGGGTCCGGTTCTTTATTGCCTTTCAAAAAGGCGTCTTTGTCCCCATGATGAACAAACACACATGTTCTTCCCATCCCTATAAGCAATGAACACAAGGTAACATTGCTTCCATGAGTACTAATCCATGGATTAACACCGAATACAAACCCTAATATATATATGAAACAACAACCCTAACCCTAACCATAACCCTAACCCTAAACCTAACCCTAACCATAACCCTAGCCCTAAACCTAACCCTAGCACCAACATAAGAACACCCATAAGAATAACCCTAGCATACTAAGAAAGCCTAATCATAGAAATTGGCAAACAAACATCTCACATCTCCATGCAAATCTCTAGATCCAAACAAAACTAGGGTTTCCCTAAACTACCAACAAATGAGCAATGGGAGAACTTTACTTCGATCAAAACAAGGGGATCGGAGATTATTACCTTGAGGGAGGGTTTGACTTCGAAATCCACGGAAAAATTCTACAAATTTGCAAGATTTGGAAGAAGATTTGAGAGGGGGGGAGAGTGGGAGAGGGGGCAAAGCTCGGGGAGAGAGTGAGAGAGTGTGTGGTGGGGGGGTGGGGGAGGGGGCCCAGCCAAGTGGCTGGATAAGTCACAGTGCAGCGCCTAGCCGCTAGGCGCTGCACATTACACGTGCAACGCCTAGCGGCTAGGCGCTGCACATTACAGGTGCAGTGCCTAGCTCGGAGGCGTTGCACTGCTGGGTGCGGGCCCGTGGGCTGCCACGGTGGACAGAGGTGCAACGCCCCGGAGCTAGGCGCTGCACCGTAGGGTGTGGCGCCGGCGTGGCGGGCGCTACACAAAAGGGTTAGGGGTGTGAAATAGTTTCGCACCCAGTTCATTCTGTGAATTTATTTCGTTTCGAGGTCAAAATTGTCAAATTTGCCGCGTGCAGGTGTGTATGAGCAAGGTCGCGGCAAGGAATCAAGAGGGGACAGTGAGGTGGTGTTGGGAATTAAATCTGCAGCGCTCGGGTGGAACGAATTTTGTACAGAAGAGATCAGGAAAGATGAACATTTGGTGAGCTGAGAGAATAAGGAGAAAGGGGATCGGGAAAGATGAACATTTGTCACTATGTGAAATAATGAATAGTAGAAGAAGAGTGGAGAAGTCAAGATGACTACGGAATGGGGAAAGTTAAGAAGATATTGGTGGGACCCATCAAACGTATGGCCTTTCATAACGTGATAATAAAGCCATGTGTCTGTACATGAAGGGCGCGTTTGGTTGCCCGCATGCAGCCCAACCAGGCCCGTGCGGGATGTGCGCGGCCTGTTTGGTCGCCTGAGCTGCATGCGGTTTGAGGCCCGCACAGACGTTAAAGCAGCCCGCAGCCTGGCCCAGTGAAAACTGTCGAAACGACAGTTTCTCGCGAGCCTGGGCGCGCGCGGCCATGCGTGCGAGGCAGTTGCACGCCACGGGCAGCGCGGGAGACGGTGGCGACGTCTCATTACTCTTCCCCCACTCTCCTGTCACCGCCCAGACGCACTGTTCCCATCGCTCCCTCTCTCTCCCTCACCGCTCCTCCCTCTCCTCTCCTACGATGGCTCCGCCACGCCCACCGCCGCGCCGCCCTCTGACCCCCATCGACCAGCGCATCACGAGCATCCAGGAGCGCTGGCTGGCCGGGCTCCAGAACTCGGGCCGCGACCTCGCGTCGGCCCTGCGCGCGCCGTCCCCCATCTGCTGCCGGCCACCACGAGCGCCGGACAATGCGGTGCCAGCCGCTCCTGCTCCGCTGCCGATTCCGGACCTCGTCGTCCCGGGCTCGGCGCCGGCGCCGTCGACGGAGCCGCCCCTTATTGGGACCCCATTGGCCACGGGGGTTTTCTTGACCCCCGTCAAAGGGTTTTCTCCGGTTGGCGGGCCTACCTTCTCGACCTCCAGCGTGGCGTTGAGCACGGGGCCGAGGCCGCACGCCGTCGCCGGGGCCGGCTCCTCGTTTGCTCCGCCCCTCTCTCCTTCCCGCCGGGGTTTTCACCCCAGCCTTGATTCGCCGCGGTTGCGCGTGCTCCGGTGAGTCAAACCCCTCAATCCTTGCTCCTAGATGTAGATTAGATGTTTATTTCTTAGGCATGTGGTAGTAGTTAGTGGATTTGATAGGATTATAGCAGGTCCGATTGGATGCGATCCCAATCGAATCCAATCGGACTGATCTGTTCTTGTTTTGCACAGTGTGTGCTAGGATAATTTTTGTTGTGCTACTGCTTGTGTGTCCTATGATTTGTGTTCATGCTAGTAGGTGTGTTCATGCTAGAATCATGTTCATGTTCAGTGATGAATGTTAGAATCATGTTGACTGATGGCATGTTCATATTCTTCATGTTGAGTGATGAATGCTAGAATCATGTTGATTGATGGCATGTTCATGTTCTAGATAGGATCATGTTCATGTTTCATGTTGCTAACATACATGTTCTAGCTAGGGTTTGTGTTGAATGTTATATGTGCATGTAGTAGGAGCATTTTAGGATGGTGCCAAATCTGCATGGCTGCACATGGGTGCTATTGGCACTTGGTGTTGCTATTTTTAGATGTTACCATGTTTAGGATAGTGCAGTGTTGAGTGCCAGTTGCATCAAAGAAGATGTCACTGATCAGTGGACTTGCCCAACAACAAGTCAACCGATCAGTGCCACAGATCAGTGGCATTTGCCCAACAGCAAGTGCCATTGATAAGTGGCATTTGCCCTAGCCTAGCAAATGCCAATTATCAATGACACTTGCTGTTGGGCAAAATGGCACTTATCAATGGCACTTGCTGTTGGGCAAGTCCACTGATCAGTGGCACTGATCAGTGGCACTGATCAGTGGACTTGCCCAACAACAAGTGTCATTGATAAGTGCCATTTCCTCAAAGAGTTTGTGGACTGATCAGTGTCATTTTCTCTTGGGCAAATGTCCCTGATCAGTGCCATTTTGCAAGAGTTTGTGCACTAATACTTGTCATCTTACCTGACAAGATATTGAAGACTGACTGGGATGTGTCGGGAGGAGGAGCTCAGGTGGTGGCCGGAGCTGAGCGCGCCGAGGATTTCATCCCCACGAACAGGTGGCTCGGGAAGGTGGACCTGCCTAGCAGGATCGCCTTCATGAGCGTGCCTCGTTCAAGGGGACGATCTCCGAGGCAGGGCCACGAGGAGGGGGCCAGGGAGCCGATGTGCTTCTACCAGCAGATCAAGGACAACGAGGACCTCGCCATGCTCGTCGTGCCTCCCAAGTTCGTGGAGGTGATGAACACCTGGCTGGTCATCAAGTGGCTCCCGCGCGTGGTCAGGCTGTCGGCGAACAAGCGGTGCGTGTTTTGGGTGCATGTGCAAAACTTCGAGGGGCACATGGTGCTTGGCCGGGGCTGGAACTACTTCTGTCGCCACCACCGGATCGTCCCCGGCGACCTCGTCGTTGCGGTGCATCTCCGGACTCGGGCTGAAGGTTCAGATCTACAACCACGACTCCTCGGTGATGTGCAGGTTTCGTTGCACCAGGCACAATTGCGTTGGTAACATCCAACAGGCTATGTAGTTAACTTAAGTAAGGTGTTAGTGGAGAACTTTTATGGTGTGTGGCGAGACTTGTGCTGGAACTTGTTCATATTTTGGCCAGGAGCAGCACCCTGGCATGGAGCAGGGAAGGAGGATGCCCCTGCTTTTAATCTATACTTATGCTATGTAGTTAAGTAGTTTGCTGTCTTTTCCTTGCTTGCTGTCATTACATTGCTTGCTTTGTTTGATCTTACTGTTCTGCTGTTGCTGTTGTGTTGATCATGTGGTGGCAAGGCCACCACATTTGAATGGGGTGAGAAGAACACAAACGCTGTTTGCAACCAAACAGCTAAAGTTTGCATCTGCTCACACCCTAAGCACAAAAACGGCAACCAAACAGCAGGGGGGTAAATGCCTCTCCATGCGATGCAGGCAACCAAACAGGTTGCATCTGCTGCATATGAGGCTGCATTTCATCAACCAGGCTGGCTGGAGATGGACATGCAGTGCAACTACTATTGCAAACTGCAACCACACGCCCGAAGTAGAGTGGACACTTTCATAGCAAAATATATAAACGTGATGATATAAACACCCTTGGTACAGCTGCTGCTTGCACGTGTATGAAAGCAAATACTGACCAGCAAAATTATTATGGATGTGTATAGCGGTTTGGATTTTTTTAGGCGTGGGTATACACGCACATGATTCAGAAGAAAAGATTCTAAAAAAAATTTGCAACAAAAATATTCTAGCATAATACTTCATGTTTAATGTTTCAACAAATATTGAGGTGTGTCGTACTATGAGTGAAAACAAGTATAGCTAGAAAAACCATGAATTGTAGCTTTTACATAGCATTGGTTCTATCGTATTTCACTCAGAATACAAAATAACTATTTATGTCAAAAATTAAATAAATACAACTATTATGCTAGATCATGTATGTTTCCAAAATGTTTCAAAAATACTTTATTATTTTTACAATTTTAATTTCAAAGCCCGCGCAACAAGGTTCACAGTTCTATTTTCACAAATATTGTATATAATTTTTTTTAACAAAATCAGTTAATAAACTATGCCAATCTATAATATTGCTAGCAAAATAAACTATCACTACACAAAAAACATAACTTTTAAATTGGTGCTTACATGAAAACTGAGCACCATGATAAAATTGTCACGATATGTATGCAAACGAAAATTTGAAGAATACAAACGATCATAAAACAAAAGTTCGTACAGAATGCATAATTATCAACTAAAGTATCAAGGGACAACAAATATATTTATAACTAAAATTCAAACGTTACAAAAACTATGCTCGCAAACTACCTATATTTGAAAATTTAAACAAATTTGCTTTCAATTTTTCATTACACAAATCAAACAATATACACTCACAATTTAACTTAATAAAATCCTAGCCCACGCATCGAGCGGGCCACTTTGCTAGTTGCTTGAACAGAGCCCCACTCTCCCTCGAGCGGTCGACCTCCGCCTCCATCATCGGGGGGACAGAGGGCTCCGCCAACACCCGCCGCATAGACCCACTCGCCGACCTCTGGGAGGCGACGGAGAAGAACGCGCGGGAGGCGCATGAGGAGCAGGAGGAGGCGGATGTTGGGGAACGTAGTAATTTCAAAAAAATTCCTACGCACACGCAAGATCATGGTGATGCATAGCAACGAGAGGGGAGAGTGTTGTCCACGTACCCTCGTAGACCGACAGCGGAAGCGTTATCACAACGCGGTTGATTTAGTCGTACGTCTTCACGATCCGACCGATCAAGTACCGAACGTACGGCACCTCCGAGTTCTACACACGTTCAGCTCGATGACGTCCCTCGAACTCCGATCCAGCCGAGTGTTGAGGGAGAGTTGAGTTAGCACGACAGCGTGGTGACGATGATGATGTTCCACCGACGCAGGGCTTCGCCTAAGCTCCGCAACGGTATTATCGAGGTGTAATATGGTGGTGGGGGGCACCGCACACGGCTAAGAGATCTCAAGGATCAATTGTTGTGTCTCTGGGGTGCCCCCCTGTCCCCGTATATAAAGGAGCAAGGGAGGAGGAGGCCGGCCCTAGGAGGGGGCGCACCAAGTGTGGAGTCCTACTAGGACTCCCTAGTCCTAGTAGGATTCCACCTCCCATATGGAATAGGAAAAGAGGAAGGGAAAAAGAGAAGGAAGGAAGGGGGCGCCCCCCTTCCCTAGTCCAATTCGGACCAGACCAAGGGGAGGGGTGCGGCCACCCTTGAGGCCTTTTTTCTTCTTTCCCGTATGGCCCAATAAGGCCCAATACGTATTCCCGTAACTCTCCGGTACTCCGAAAAATACCCGAATCACTCGGAACCTTTCCGAAGTCCGAATATAGTCGTCCAATATATCGATCTTTACGTCTCGACCATTTCGAGACTCCTCGTCATGTCCCCGATCTCATCCGGGACTCCGAACTCCTTCGGTACATCAACATACATAAACTCATAATAAAACTGGCATCGTAACTTTAAGCGTGCGGACCCTACGGGTTCGAGAACTATGTAGACATGACCGAGACACATCTCCGGTCAATAACCAATAGCGGGACCTGGATGCCCATATTGGCTCCCACATATTCTAGGAAGATCTTTATCGGTCAAACCGCATAACAACATACGTTGTTCCCTTTGTCATCAGTATGTTACTTGCCCGAGATTCGATCGTCGGTATCTCGATACCTAGTTCAATCTCGTTACCGGCAAGTCTCTTTACTCGTTCCGTAACACATCATCCCGCAACTAACTTATTAGTCACAATGCTTGCAATGCTTATAGTGATGTGCATTACCGAGTGGGCCCAGAGATACCTCTCCGACAATCGGAGTGACAAATCCTAATCTCGAAATACGCCAACCCAACAAGTACCTTTGGAGACACCTGTAGAGCACCTTTATAATCACCCATTTACGTTGTGACGTTTGGTAGCACACAAAGTGTTCCTCCGATAAACGGGAGTTGCATAATCTCATAGTTAGAGGAACATGTATAAGTCATGAAGAAAGCAATAGCAACATACTAAACGATCGGGTGCTAAGCTAACGGAATGGGTCAAGTCAATCACGTCATTCTCCTAATGAGGTGATCTTGTTAATCAAATGACAACTTATGTCTATGGCGAGGAAACATAACCATCTTTGATTAACGAGCTAGTCAAGTAGAGGCATACTAGTGACACTCTGTTTGTCTATGTATTCAAACATGTATTATGTTTCCGGTTAATACAATTCTAGCATGAATAATAAATATTTATCATGATATAAGGAAATAAATAATAACTTTATTGCCTCTAGGGCATATTTCCTTCAGCGGAGCGGCAGAGGGAGGCGGCCAGGGCGGCGCAGGAGGAGGCGGACGTGACGGCCAAGGCCCAAGCCGATGCCGCGGCCAAGGCCCAGGCGGATGCCGCGACAAGGGCACGGGCGGACGCGGCTGCCAAGGTGCAAGTGGAGGGAGTCACGCGTGGCGAGGCTCCACAGCTCATCGTCCCCCTACACTTCATGCCGCCCGCACCGGAGATCCCGGCGTCAACGGGAGGAGCCGGCAGTGAGCAGCCGGTCATGGAGAGGAAAGGGGGCGACGCCACCACCTTGAGGACGGAGGTGCCTCAGCAGGCGCCGACTGCCGAGGTCCAGGGCAATCTGCCCGTCGTGCCACCAACGCCTCAAGTCAGCGGCCAGCTGGTGGTGGGGGCGACCCCCGTTGTCCGCACTCCGACGCGCCGACGTGTGGCGAAGGCGACTTCGGCACCGCGGCCTCAGGAGATCGGAGCCTCAAGCTCGTCGGCCCCAGAGGCGGAGGCCACCAATGCCGCTCCACGAGAGTGGACGTCTGGGGGCGGGACGAGCGTCTTGAACAAGGCTGCGCATGAAGTCCAGTATCTGCTTCAGGCCCAAGGCACCGGGCTCCAGAACTACACGAAGACGTTCTTGGCATCGCGAGCCGCCGTCCGGGTATGTTCCTTGACCGCTTGTTCTTGATTCTTGTAGTTTTCTTGAATTCTTCTACGGGGGCGCGCCAGCGCACCCACTGGGTGTAACCCCCAAGTTCCGGGCCGGTTGCTGAGCAGGCGGCTCGGAACTCAAAGTTAAGTCCCGAGTGCTAACCCTTTCTTTTCTTCTGTTGTCTCTGTTGCAGGATTACCTTAACATCCGTGCGGCCGCCTTCAAATCCCATGTCCGAGAGCTGGCCAAGCGGACCACTGACTTGGCCACCAGCCGGAGTAAGCACTCCGCTCTTTGTTCTTGCGGAGGCGCGCCAGCGATCCCGCGGGGTGTAGCCCCCGAGATTCGGGCCGACTGCTGAGCAGTCGGGTCGGATCTTCCGGCGACCACTTTTTCTTTTTTCTTTCATTGAATCGCTCAATCCTTAGTCTCACAGGGGCGCGCCAGCGCACCCGCGGGGTGTAGCCCCGAGATTCGGGCCGACTGCTGAGCAGTCGGGTCGGATCTTCCGGCAACTACTTCTTTCTTAATTTGCTGATCTCTTTTCTTTCTTGTCTTCTGCAGGAGCCAACGCCACCTTACGGCAGCAACTGGGCGAGGCTCAGACCGCGCTGCACACCAAGGAGGAGGAGCGCCGCAAGGTGGAGCAAGAGCGCGACCGCCTGGCCAAGCAGCTGGCTGACCAGGCGGACAAGCACCAGGCGGAGCTGCAGAAGCTCAAGGACACGGAGGAGGCCCTCCAGGCCGAGTTCAAGACTCAGCGCTCGAACTGGGTCGAGAAGGAGAAGGCCTTGTCGGACGGCTATGACGAGATCGAGGACCTGCTCGATGGTGAGTTGTCCTTCTCTTTCCTCTGCCTGCCGTCTTGTCATATGAGCCAGCTTCTGGCTTCATACTTCTTTTTTCTTCTCGTGCAAAGTATTTCCCTGGTTACTCCGTCGCCGCCAGCCAAGCCGTCGAGGCTCACCGTGATGAGCGGAGGCTGGCTCGTTCCACAATCACACCCAACGCCCCACGGACCCTTGCCGAGCAGCTGCTTGCCATCCAAGCTCGTCTCCAGCCGGCGCATCGGGCTCTCCGCCGTCTTCAGCGCGCCAGAGCCCAGGTGGTCTCCGCCCTCTAGTCAGGTGCTCCCATTCTGCGCACCCTCAATCGGACCTCCGACTGGTTGGAGGTGGCCATTGGTCGCATCGAGGCGTGGAAGGGCTCCTCCGCCCGGGTGGGTGCACGGCGAGCCTTGGAGTTCGTCAAGGGGTGGTACCCTGGGCTAAACCTGGACTAGCTGGCCACCCTCCGTGCTGAAGCCGGCGAAGAGTTGGAGGCGGTGGCGCCTGAGCTCTATCATGGCGCCGCGGCGATCGCCGAGTACACGGACACCAGTATCTTCCTTCCCGAGTTAGATGAGGCGGGCGCCGAGGTGCCGCCCAACTGGTTCGGGCTGAACCTAGAAGGCAGCGAGGACTCGATGGAGGAGATCGCCTCCAGCGATCAGGGTGAGGAAGAGGTGGATGAGGACGGCGAAGACGATGCACCGGATGATGACAACGACGGTCGGCCTCAGCCTGACCGAGTCTCGACCAACGACCAGCGCACTGGCGAGCCGTCTTCTGCCGATGCTGACCAGGCCGAGACCCACCAGGCGGCCGCTCCACCACCCGGGGCCTCGACCTCCGCCGACCCCTCCGATCCGGCTGCTGCTCCTCTGGCCTAGGCGGCCAAACTATCTTTTCTTTTCCTGTTTTGTAACCTCTTGAATAAAAATTGTTAAATTCGCGCAGTTCCACCCGCTGGGGGTGTATTCAAACTCCGTTGAATGCTGGCCGAGGGCCTTTTGCTATGTAAATTGTCTTTGCCGGTTTTCGACTTGTCTTGCTTTTCTGCTCCTTTGGCTTTTTCCTTTGCCGTCTTCCCTTGGCTGCCGTCTTGGCAACTAGAGAGCCGCTTTGCGGTCTGTGGCTGGGTCAAGTACTTGGCCCTTTTGGGAAGGCAAGTACTTTAGCCTTTGGGAGAGTGTAGCAAATTAAGTTAGAGACCGGCCGGCCGGCTTCTCAACAGCCGGTCGGCGAGGCGAGGAGCCGGCTTGGCCTATGCAAATGCTTTAGTCCTTAGCCATTTTTCGTGTGGGCACCGTTTCCTGCCTTTAATTCTTGCTGGCCGGACAGTCGCTCTGCAAGCTGCGGCTTGTGGCAAGAGAAGGCTTAGGTGCCGACATATTACTTGTCCGACTACAGGTAGCTTTGACATAGTACAAGGTGGCAAGCCCCGGGCCGACTGGCCGAACCCAGTGCCAGGCAGAATAATGAAATGACACATTCATAGGCATAGATCTTATCATATCAATAAAAAGGGTAGCCCCCAAGTGCTCCTCGAGGGACCCGATGTCTTAGTGCTTAATACAAAAGGTAGCGTGGTACATACTGAATCAATTGTAAAATCTTCGAAGGAGATTTGCGTTCCATGGGCGCTCCGATTCCTTGCCCGAATCGTCTCTCTTGCGTGCTCTGGGCTTCTGCGTGTCGATGAGGTAGTAGGAGTCGTTGCCAATGCTTTGCTGATGATGAAGGGGCCTTCCCAAGGGGCTGAGAGCTTGTGCTGGCGGCTGTTCGCTGGATCAACCGGAGCACAAGGTCTCCCTCTTGCAAGGATCTTGGCTTGACCTTCCGGCTATGGTAGCGGCGCAGACTCTGCTGGTAGATGGTGTACCGGCTAAGTGCCAACAGCTGGCCCTCTTCCAGCAGATCGACACCGTCTTCTCGTGCTTCCTTCGCCTCTACTTCCGTGTACATAGTGACGCGAGGTGAGTCAAACTCAATGTCAGTTGGGATGACGGCCTCAGCACCGTACACGAGAAAGAATGGAGTGAAGCCGGTTGATTCGTTCGGAGTGGTGCGGAGGCTCCAGAGGACGGCCGGCAGCTCGTTGATCCAGCAGCCGGCTAACCGCTCCAGTGGCTCGACCAGTCGGGGCTTGATGCCGGAGAGGATGAGGCCGTTTGCTCGCTCGACTTGGCCGTTTGACTGCAGATGGGCAACGGACGCTAAGTCCAGTCGGATGCTCTGTGTCGCGCAGAAACGGGCCAAGGCTCCCTTGGCAAAGTTTGTGCCATTGTCGATGATGATGCTGTGAGGCACACCATATCGGACGGTGATATCTGCGATGAAGGTCACAGCAGTCGTACCGTTCAACTTCTTAATTGGCTTTGCTTCAATCCACTTGGTGAATTTGTCCATGGCAACGAGCAGATGGGTCATGCCGCCGTGTGCTGTCTTGAATGGTCCCACCATGTCCAGCCCCCACACGGCAAAGGGCCAAGTGAGGGGGATGGTCTTGAGTGCAGAAGCCGGTAGATGTTGCTTGGAGCTGAACTTCTGGCACCCTTTGCAATGCTTGACCAACTCCTTGGCGTCTTCCAAAGCAGTCGGCCAAAAGAAACCATGGCGGAAAGCTTTGGCGACAAGGGATCTGGAGGCCGCGTGGTGGCCGCACTCGCCTTGGTGGATATCTTTGAGGATTGCTTGGCCCTTCTCTGGTTCTACGCAGGGCTGGAAGACTCCAGTCACGCTGCGTCTGACAACCTCTCTGTTTACTATCATGTAGGCTCCTGCTCGGCGCTGCACTTGTCGGGCCAAGATCTCGTCAGTCGGCAGCTCTCTGTTCACCAGAAACTTGAGGATTGGCTATGCCCATGAAGGTGCTTGAATTTCTTCTATTGCCACTGCGGTCACTTGTACTAGGGCGGTTGGGTTGGGAGGCGGCGGGTTGGAGTCGGTTGCCGCTTGCTGCATCGCTGAAATCCCCATGCCGACTGCTGCAGCCCCCGGGCCGGGTTGTGAAGTCCCCGAGCTGGGTGCGGCTGCTGCAGTCCCCGAGCCGGTTGGTGAAGTCCCCGGGCTGACTGCTGCAGCCCCCGGGCCGGGCTGTGAAGTCCCCGGGCCGGGTGCGACTGCTTCAGTCCCCATGCCGCCTGCCGAAGTCCCCGGGCCGGCTACTGCAGCCCCCGAGTCGGATCCGACTGCTTCGGGAGGAGCCGGCATGAAGATGGACAAGGATTCTGGAGAAGGCTTGATCGTCGGCTTGCGGAGGCACTGAAGGGAGACGCCGGCTGGTATTGCTTGACGGGTGGAGCCAATCCGTGCCAGGGCATCAGCTGGCTCGTTTTCATTCCGTGGCACGTGAAGGAACTCACACCCCTCAAAATATCCGCTGAGCTGCTGGACGAGGAAGCGGTAGCTTGCCATGTTTTCATCCTTGGCGTCCCAGTCACCAGACGACTGTTGGACCACCAAGTCGGAGTCGCCATAGCACAGGATCCGGCGGATGCCGATCTCTTTGGCCAGCCGGAGGCCGTGTATTAGTGCTTCATACTCAGCCACGTTGTTGGAGGCAGCAAAATGGATTTGCAATGTGTATCTGAGCTTATCGCCTTTGGGAGAGGTGAGGACAGCGCTGGCTCCCAAGCCGGTGCGCATCTTCGAGCCATCAAAGTGCATCCGCCAATGAGTGGAGTCCGGAGCTGGCAGCAGGTACTGGGTCTCTGCCCAGTCGACGAGGAAGTCGGCCAGTGCTTAGGACTTGATGGTGGTGCATGGCTGGTAGAAGATGGTGTAGGGGGCCAACTCGGTGGCCCATTTGGCCACTCGGCCAGATGCATCTCTGTTCCAATGATCTCGGCAAGCGGGGCAGTGCAAACAAATGTAACTGGGTGCTCTTGAAAGTATGGCTTCAGCTTCTTGGGGGCAAAGTGCACGCCGTAGCACATCTTCTGGTAGTGAGAGTAGTTCTATTTCGACGTTGACAGCACCTCACTCAAATAGTACACGGGCCTCTGGAACGGCTGTTCTTTGCCGTCTTCTAGGCGCTCTACCACCATGACAGTGCTGACCACCCAGCTGGTGGCGGCGATGTAGAGGTACATGGGCTCTTTAGCAGTCAGAGCCGCCAGGACAGGTGGCGTGGTCAGCATCTTCTTCAACTGGAGAAAAGCTTCGTCCGCCTTGTCATTCCACTAGAAATGAGTGGTCTTCTGCATGAGCTGGTATAGGGGAAGAGCCTTCTCGCCCAGCCGACTGATGAAGCGGCTGATGGATGCCAAACAACCAGTGAATTTCTGGACATCTCTCAGTCGTGTGGGTCTCTCCATCCTCTCGATGGCCTTAATCTTCACAGGGTTGCACTCAATGCCGTGCTCTGAGACCAGGAAGCCCAGGAGCTAGCCGACTGGTACTCCAAAGACGCATTTTTCTAGATTGAGCTTGATCTGAAACCGGCGCAAATTTTGAAAGGTTTCTTTCAAATATTCCAAGAGGGTATCGCGCTTCTCCGTCTTCACCATAATATCGTCTACATAGACGTGGGCATTCTTGCCGAGTTGCTTGAGGAGGCACTTCTGCATGCAACGTTGAAACGTGGCACCGGTATTTCTTAAGCCGAATGTCATGGTCAGGTAGCAGAAGGCTCCGAATGGTGTGACGAAGGCGGTCTTCAGGCGGTCTGCCGGGTCCAACTTGGTCGGGTGGTAACCTGAGTAGGCATCCAAGAAACTCAATAGCTCGCATCCGGCTGTGGAGTCTATCACTTGGTCAATCCGAGGTAAAGCGAACGGATCCTTGGGGCAGGCTTTGTTGAAACTGGTGTAATCAATGCACATGCGCCACTTGTTATTCTTCTTCAGTACAAGGACTGGGTTGGCGAGCCATTCTGGGAAGAAAACTTCCATGATGAAGCCGGCTGCCAACAGGCGGGCGATCTCTTCTCCAACAATTCTTCTCTTCTCTTCCGACAGTCGGCGGAGGGGTTGCTTGACTGGCTTGGCATCTGCTCTGACATGTAGCTTGTGCTCGGCGAAATCCGTCGGAACACCCGACATGTCTTTGAGAGACCATGCAAAGATGTCCCGATTCTCATGGAGGAAATCGACGAGCTCGCTTTCCTATTTGCCATCGAGGTTGGCACCTATAACAGCGTGCCTCTCCAGGTGCTCAGGGTCCAAGGGAATCTTCTTTGTTTCTTTGGCCGGCTGCAAGGAGCCCTGGGTCTCTGACTCTTTGGCTCTGGTGACAGGTCTGGCTGCTTGCCGGCCATGGCCACCACCCGGTCCAGGAGCTTCTTCTGGCAGCAATCACAAGGGACTCGGCCAGCCAACTGCTGGCTGCAGCACAGGTGGATGACTTCTCATAGTCTCCACTGATCGTGATAATGCCCTTGGTTCCTCGCATCTTCATCTTGAGGTAGGCATAATGCGGCACTACCATGAACTTGGCTAGAGCTGGCCGGCCTAAGAGCACGTGATAAGGGCTTTCTAGGTCTACCACATCAAACCAAATTGCCTCACGGCAGAAACGATCCTTGTCTCCGAAGAGGACATCTATCTTGACCTTGCCGATTGGTGAGCAGGAAAGGCCGGGCACAATGCCATGAAACACGGTCCGACTGGGCAGCAGCTGCTTTTGTTTGATGCATAACTTCTCCATGGTATCGCGGTAAAGGATGTTGATGCTGCTACCGCCATCTATCAGAATTCGGGAGAAACGGGCAGCTCGCCTCTCTGTTGCGAGGGTGGCATCCAACACCAAGGCATAGGAACCCGGAGAAGGCATCACTTCTCGGTGGTCAGCATGGCTCCAGCTGATAGGCTTCTCAGACCAGTGCATGAACTTTGGGGCTGCCGTAGCAACTGCGTTTACTTCTCGGTGTTGCTGGCGTCAGCTGCGCCTATCGACAGCTACACTGGTGAAGATGACAAAGGCTTCATGTTCTTCAGGGAATTCATCTTGGATCGCACCGACTGCTGGACGGGCGGCCGGTTGCTGAGGAGGCGGAACCGGCGGGCCAGCAGGCGGAGGAGGCAGTCCTTCTCCCTTGGCGATGCGGATGAGCCAGTGGCATTTCTAGATTGTATGGTTGGACGGCTTCGCGCCACTATGGAACTTGCAGGGAGCATCAAGGGTCTGTTCAAAGGAGAAAGCGGGCAGCCATGCTGGCTTGCCGCCCTTCTGACGCTTGGGGAGGGGTTGTCCTTCAAGCTGCTGGTCCTCAACTGTCGCCACCTGCCGGCTGGTGGTCGCCGGCTGCGTGGCCTTGCGCTTGTGGTCGTTCAGCGGCTGGCGCCGGATGTGGTCTCCAGCGAGCGTTCGAGGAGCCAGAGGGAGCACTATTCCAGAAGCATCCACTCGGAGCTCCGACTTCATGGAAGAGTCAGCAGTGGCATACTTGTCTGCTATGATCAGCAGCTCGTCGAGTGTGGCCAGCTCGTCGCAGAGGAGTAGGTTCTTGAGTAAGGTGCCTTCTCGGCACCCGGCAGTGAAGTACTCGATTGCTTGGACCTCATGCACCCCTTCGCAGGAGTTGCGCAGTTCAGCCCACCGCGTCAGGTAGTCGCGGGTGGACTCATCTGGGCCTTGAACGCGCAGCGAGAGCTGGCGGGGCTTGGGAGGCCGCTTGTAGGTGCTGGTGAAGTTGCGGATGAAGACTTCAGTGAAATCTACCCAGCTGTTGATGCTGTGGGGCTTCAGGCTATTCAGCCATGTCCGGGCCGTGCCCTAGAGCATGAGCGGAACATACTTCACGTCAACACGATTGTTGCCGTTTGCTATGCTGACTGCAGTGGAGTAGTCAACCAACCAATCGTCTGGCTTCACGGAGCCGTTGTACTTGGGCGTGTCTCGTGGGAGCGAGAACCCTTTGGGGAAGGGCTTGTCGCAGATGTGCGGGCCCAAACAAGGTTGGCCCATCGCGTCTTCTTCTTCCAGCGTCAGGGATCGATTGAGGCGATCGATCCGGTGGCGGGCGTCATTCTCTCTGACTCCTTCTCGGTGGCCTAGCCGGTCGCCGAGAGTCAGGTGCTCAACAGGCGGCAGGGAAGCGCGCCTCTCCCTGCGAGGAGGAGGAGGAGGCGGATAGTCATCCCGTCGTTCCACTGCTCGTGGGCAGCCATCTTGGTCGCGCTCGATGGTGATGCGTGTGCGGCTGCGGCTAGCAACCGGCTCTTTGTCTCGTCTGTCCCGGACGCCGCCTGTTGGCGTCCGGGAGGTCGCGCTTTGCTCTCAGCGAAGGGGCGGGTTCTCAACCCACTGGCTGGGTTCTTCTGCGCGGCAGCCGGCCTCTTGTAGCGCGGTAGCCGCGTCAATGAGCTGCTGAACGTGCTCTGTCATGCTCAGCGCCATGCAGCGCCTCGGCGCCAACGCCATCAGGCGTGCCGGGCTGGCTGCACTCGCACGGGAGGAACAAGGTTCCCGTCCAGAATAGATCTCCGGACGACGGTGCACGTAGCCCCAAGGTGGGTGCCAAATGTCGGGGGTGTCGTGTGACATATGCCAAAGGATGTCTTATCATGGACGGGGCTAATAATACGGCGCCGGTGCCAGGAAACGGGATAATGCGCAAACATGCCCGCCGGCGAATCTTACCCAGGTTTAGGGCTCTCCTAGGAGATAACACCCCTACTCCTGCTCTGCGGGGTCTCCGCATGATTACGCAAGCAACAATGGTGGCTACAAGCTTACTCCTTGAGCTGTTTCTCTAGAGGGGGAAGGAGAACAAGGCTAGCCCTAGCTTCCTCTCTCTATATGCGTGTCTGGGTGGACTAAGGTCTGAACCCTTTGCATGGGTGCTCTGGGGGGTTTATATAGGCCTACCCCCCAAGGGTACAATGGTAATCTGGCCGGGTGTAGGACCCGGCTGTCAGTGTCTGTGCTCGCCGGCTTCTCCGCCGGCCGGCCGGGCCCGCCGCCTCGTGGGCCCTACTGGCTGTCTCGTACTTAGCCGACGGGCCGCGCCCACCGCTGGCGGGTCATGCCGGCTGCTTAGTACTGTGGCAATGCCACTGATGATGTGTGCTTTGTCGGGGAAGGCGTGGCTACAGTGCCGCCGCCTGGCGGGCGATCACTGTAGCCACTCCCCGTCTCTTCTAATTAATGGCGCACGGACTTTGAGGGAGGGGGAGGGCCACCTGCTGGGAGTTGGCCTCCCCCCGTGCCGACTGATGTGAGCCCGCCGCCTTCTGGCTTCTCACGGACAGGTAGGGCCCGCCGCCTGGGGCAGTACCGACAGCCCGTAGTGGGAGCATGGCCTTCTCTGCCATGGGTGACATCATGGGTTGCGTGGCAACAATGCCGCGCCGGGCGGGGGATGTCCGCCCAGTTCGCTGCACTGTGGCCACGCTCTGCCCTGGATTTGGGGGTGGCAGGCTGCACTGTAGCCACACCCAGTCTCGTCGTCTTAATGTGGCGCAAACTTCAAGGGGGGAGAGGGGTCGTCTTCTAGGAGCCGGCCTCTCTGGAGGCCGCCTTCTATGATTCGGCCTGCTCGGCGATCGTCTGTTGTGCTGTGCCGCCTTCTGGCAGCCGGCCATATGGACCAGCCGGCCCCAAGAAGGCGTCCTTCGGTCTGTGATTCTTGAGGGGTGCAGCTAGCCTCGATGCCTTGAAATACCATGGGAGGCTGATGAGGATACCCGTGGTCATTTACTCCGACACATAAACTGGGGTTTAAGCTTCTGTCACTCTCGCAACCCATCATCTAACTGCTACTCCACAATGCATTCCCTTAGGCCCAAATATGGTGAAGTGTCATGTAGTCGACGTTCACATGACACCACTAAGGGAATCACAACATACATACTATCAAAATATCTAACACATATCAAGTTCACATGATTACTTGCAACATGATTTCTCCTATGACCTCAAGAACAAAAGTAACTACTCACAAATGATAAACACGCTCATAATCAGAGGAGTATTAAATAGCATATTGGATCTGAACATATAATCTTTCACCAAATAAACCATATAGTAATCAACTACAAGATGTAATCAACACTACTAGTCACCCACAAGCACCAATCTATAGTTCCGGTAACAAGATTGAACACAAGAGATGAACTAGGGTTTGAGATGAGATGGTGCTGTTGAAAATGTTGATGGAGATTGCCCTCCCCAAGATGGGAGAGTTGTTGGTGATGATGATGACGATGATTTCCCCCTCCGGGAGGGAAGTTCCCCCGATGGAATCGCTCCACCGGAGGGCAAAAGTGCTCATGCCCAAGTTCCGCCTCGAGACGGTGGTGCTCCATCCCGAAAGTCTTCTCCTGATTTTTTCTAGGTCAAAATGACTTATATACCAGAAGATGGGCACCGGAGGTGGGCCTGGGTGAGCACAACCCACCAGGGCGCGCCTGGTGGGCCCCTCTAGTAGTTATTTGCTCAAATAATTCTTAAATAATCCATAAAAAATCCTTGTGAAGTTTCAGCTTGTTTGGAGTTGTGCAGAATAGGTGGCCTGACGCAGCTTTTCCAGGTCCAGATTTCCAGCTGCCGGAATTCTCCCTCTTGGTGTGCACCTCGCAAATTATGAGATAAAAGGCATTAGAATTACTACAAAAAGCATTATTATGGATAAAAACATTATAAATAACAGTAAGAAAACATGATGCAAAATGGACGTATCAAGCAAGTACTACCTCCGTCCTGGTTTACTCTTCCTTTTTTGTAGTATCATAATTTGACCATAGATTTAACTAACAAAATGTTAATGCATGTCACTAAAAATTATATCGTTGGATTCATATTTGAACATAATTTCAAATGGCATATTTTTTGTGACATGCATTGGCATTTTCTTAGGTAAATCTATGGTCAAAATTTTACACTAGATACGAGGTAGTACAAAAGTGGACTATAACGGCCCTCCACTATGTAGGCCAAAACTCGTGCCAAATTCACTTGTGATGCATTTGGCATCGATGCCCCTCCATTGCTCACCTGGTGCCCCAATCTGGATCACCTACTTTGCTCCGGTGCCAAATTAACTCACGCAATGAAAAAACACTTGCGTGGGAGAGGGAGAGGACTAAGGCAATAAAAAACACTTGTTTTGGAGAGTGAGAGGCTGGTGTAGTTGGTTTGATTGATTTGTTTATACATGTGGATCTGTGTGCACATCGGTTCCAACTCTCTCACATCGCGAGGGCAGTGCCAAAATCTTTTGATTTGACATCGATGCGTATTATGTGGCATACTTTTGAGAAATATGGCATCGGCCACATAGTGGAAGGCAACAAATGCCCAAGCTCTTCACGTGCTCCCAGGTAAATGAGAGGAAGAGAATGAGAGAGGGAGAGTGAAAAAATATCACTAGCGAGCCAACCCTATCGTATGAGCGAATGATATTGGTACCTCTTGATGACACGACAATCTTATACAGCAAGCTGCTCTAATATGTTCTCTTCTTTTGTAGATAAAAAAGAACCGAAAGTGAAAAATGTGCTGCACTATAACAATCTCATCGAATGCCTTGATCTCCATCTTACAGAAATTGATTTGATCGACTACCGAGGCAGCACATCTAAGATTAAATTGGCCAAGTTCTTTGTTCTGGAGGCAAGTGTGCTCAAGGTAATGTGGTTTGGCGTTCTCTGGCGCAACAATGAATGGTGTGCTGATCACCGCAAGCGTCTAAGCCTAAATGACAAAGTCTCCGCAGAAGTTGATTTTTTCTGAAACATCAAGTGGCCAGAGACTCGAAAATTTATTTGCCCATTAGTGACTTGTCAGGGCGGTGGATTTTAGTTTGTACGATAATGTTGCATCCAACTAAAGTAACGAAAGTTCTTACGTAAACTTCCTAGTAATTCCCTCTTCGTAGGTGCAACATTACTCCTAACATTTGTAATATCAGTTTGAAACTTGTAATATTGCCATGTCCTATTCCTGTGTTTTCAAAATCCTACGAATCAAAGAGGTCCTGAGTTGGTGATGATGTTGTGCCTGCCATCTTTCACCAATAGCCGTCGGATCTAGATCTGACGCATACAAACCAAACTTCTGCAGTTTTGCAAAAAGATGCCCGCACTTGTTCCCTATTTACAAACAACTCCTTGTCTCTCACAATCAGCCTTATCTCCTCCCCACCACATCTAGGAGGCCATGGAAAAATCTGGCGCGATGGCCGCTGCCGGTGCCGGCCACCCCCAATCTTGGTGTTCCGTGCAATGCACGGGCATCTACGCACGGGAAATCATGTCGAACACGGCTAGTTGTAAGCAGGCTAGCTCTACAGCCATGATGATAGTGACTGCAGACGGTGAGGCTGACTATGGTATGCCGAACACGGCGCCTACACTCAGGTGTCATCTCCGGCGCAGGGTCTTGTCACTTCAATGTGAGGAGCGGCACGTAATAATTTGACCAACGGGTAGTACAGTACTACTACATTGGTAGGACTACTACTAGTACTAGCACCGTCGTCTGGATTTAGTAGTACTACCACGTCCATCTGGATTTAGTATTTGACTAGCAATATCTAGTAATGCATGTCACAAAAAATGTACTACTCTCTCTGTAAATAAATACATGGTGTATTGTTTTAATCCTTCTGTTAGATGGCTCAAATCTGAAGTCTCATCAATCAGACTACTATTGCACTCACCGAGCGCTCAGCTTGGTAAGCTGCCAACAAAAAATTGCAATCAAAGACTACTATTGTACTCCCTCTGTAGTGGTGCATTAGTCACGTTACGAAAACCAAATAGTAATCCCAAAACTTTTAGGCACGGTGCATTAACTACCCACCTCGTTACCTATTTTTTGCCACGAAAAAAGAAATCACCCAATACGAGACGTGGGGTGCGTATGCATCCAATGACTTGAGATTACTCCCTCCGTCTAGCTGTATAAGTCATCTTAGAGCAAGTGAAAAAGAGGAGTGGGCTCTCATGCAAGAGCCTAGCTATATGCGGATTCCTAGGCCGATACAATAAATATGAAGAAAGAGAGAGAGAAGATGAGAAAAAGTAGTACTCTTATAGCTAGACTTATAGCTAACCTTATTGTATGAGTGGCTACAAGTAATGGCTCTATATGACATGGCAACATCATATAGCCAGCAGCTGGCTGTACTATTAACCATACTCTTAGGTTGTGCACCGTAACCGAGACAAAGGGGAAAGCGAGAGAACTTAATGTATTTTTGCTAATTAATAGCATTACATGCAATGAACTAACCACTGCATGTCATGTTTGGTAGCCTCAAGTCATTGAAAGCATGCACGGCCCACATCTCTCATTGGTTGATATGTCACGAAATAAGAAATGAGGAGGGAGTTAATGTACCATGCCTAAGTGTTTTGGGATTATTTGGTTTTCGTAAGGTGACTTACACACCTAGACGGAGGGAGTACTTAGGCTGGTCATAGTGGGCAGTAACTTATACTAGTGTCATGCATATGACACTAGTCTAAGTTACTACCCTCATAGTGCAAAGTAACATAGTAGTAGTGTCATAGATGGCTTCATTTATTAGCTAGTAGACTCATCTTTTCTTGGAAAGCGCTATGTTAGAGTAACATATTATGTTACTCTAAACACATCTCTCCTCATTAAATACATGCCACATAAGCAAACTTGTCTTGGACTGCGGTATGTTACTTGCTAAGTTACTCCCACTATGACTAGCCTTAGCACAACATTTTTGGTTACATGCATTAACATTTTATTAGTTAAATCAAAGGTCAAAACTTGGCGCAAAATGCAAATGGGACCAATAAACCAGTAAACATCAAAGTTCTCTCGTTTGGCCCCAACTAGAGGTCCGGTGAGATGACTATACTGCACCGGCACGGAGGGGGACGCAGCTTCATTGACTTACTGCACCTGCCTTGTGGTGTATGACACGTGGGCCAACAGGTGGCTGGCCGACCTGTCATACAGCCAAAGGCGGGTGCAGTTAAGGCACCGAAGCTCAGTCCCACAGGGACGCAACTTCATTGACTTACTGCACCTGCCTTTTGGTGTATGACACGTGGGCCCAACAGGTGGCTGGCCCACCTGTCATACAGCCAAAAGCAGGTGCAGTTAAGGCACCAAAGCTCAGGCCCATAGGGACGCAGCTTCATTGACTTAATGCACCTGCCTTTGGTGTATGACAGGTGGGCCCAACTGGTAGCTGGCCCACCTATCATACAGCTAAAGGCAAGTGCAGTAGAGGGCCGAGGAGTAGATGGCCAACACACACGTGAATGCAACGCAGTCTGCACTTCTCATATAAAGGCTCCCCGCCGGTCCAATCTACGAAATCCTACGCACCTACGCACCCTAACCAAGGGTAAGATTGATCACTCCAATCGCAAGATCAGTTGACTAGAAGCTAGACCCATGGATGCGATGAGCGGGAGCATCAGCCGACTGTGCCAGATGGTCCACGATGCCGGCCTGCGGCCCGGCACCGAGGAATGTCTCTAGGTCATGCTTGAGGCCGCCAGGGCGAGAGGCCGCTTGGATGACAGCTTTGTCTCCTTGTTCGACGAGGTCCTCGTCGGCTTCCTCGACAAGTTCACCGTCGTCAAGAAGCTCACGGACGACCTTGACGTACGCCTCCAGCCCACGTGCCCAGGCTCTGCCATGCCCACCACCCTCAACGGCCTCTATGGTCACAACCTCTTCGACGCACTGGTGGCCCTGCGACTGCCCGCTGTCGCGCCAGAGAATGTCCACCTCGAGGTCGCGCTCGCTGCGCAGCACCTGGTGCAGCAAGACACCGTCGACATAATCACCCACGTCTATGCGCAAATCGTCCACAAGACTACTACGTGCAAGAGGAGGACGATAGGTCGCTAGCCTTCTTGGACCGCAGGGCAACCTTGGATGGCATTGTTCAAAAGCACGTTGAGCTCGCCGCCAGCGCCGCTGCTCCACACACGTCGGTTGGTGACCCGGCACACTAGGGCATGCGGATGTCGTTGATGGATCCGTATATATCTTTATCTTTCCGTCAAATCCATGTAGTAGTAATTGGTACTACTAGTAATTATCTTACCTTTCGCATCAACTTCATAATTTTCGCGTGTACTCCATGCATGAACCGCGCCAGAACCAAACTTCTCATTACTCTAGGGAAAATCGTTATTTCTATCTATCGGCCGCCATGGAGCAGAACCAAATTTTACAAGTTACAAGTTCAAAACGAAAAGCATGCCGTGTTCGCGTCGCACCCCCACATGGTTGGTCCAGCATGCCGCTCAAGGGGGAATGCGTGCTGTGTTGCATTTTCACTTACAAGTGGGACCGCAGTTGAGCAAACCGACTATCGGCTAACCCCCACCCCGCCCACCGCGCGATGGCTGAGAAAACAGGAGGGAGAAGAGATGGTTGTAGCATGGATTCCAAGAAAATTGGTGTCAGATGGGACTCATGTGGATGGTGTGTGTCGTACTGCTAGACGTGAATGCTAGTTATGGCCCATGCCACCCCACTATATCGAGCCTATATCGAGGTGCTGGTTACGTAGAACAAATTTCCTGGAGTCCGTGCTCAGCCCTCCTCTATCTCTCTTCTCAGCCAGCCAGTAGAGGCGTGGAGCCCATCGTCTGTTTGCTCACATGCAGTCCCACATGTCAGTGAAAATACAAGATGACCCACTGAACCTGCACATCTTTCACCTTGATGTGCTGGTGATGAAAAACAAATCGAATAAAGATCTTCGGTGGCCGCTTTTTGAGTTACTCAAGAGTAGTAAGATCACGTGGCTTCAACTAGCACTCCATTTTCTTGCATGACATGACCTGGATGCTGGATGTCCCACGTGTCGGCAAAAGGAGGAAGAACTCGACCAAATCTTCTCCACATTTAGACCAGAGGAGTAGGAAACATGGCAAGCCCTGTGCCTACACCATACTACGTACAAGCCCACCTCACGCAGTCATGCTATCACCATATTTCTCGGCCTCCGTGCGACACCTAGTCTAGTTGATCTAACTAGAACTAACTATTGTGCTAGCATACTCCAATATTGGTTGGCTCTATATGATGTGGCCACTTCATATAACCGGATGCTGGCTATACTACTACGGCACTAACACCCCAAGAAGTGAGTCTAAAACCATTCATAAATTGAGTTTATGACATGCATATGCAAATGTACCATTCATTACATACAACAAGTCATCAACACACAACGACAACCAGGATACATGTTGGATTATAGATTAGTTCCAACAAAACATTCTAGTAAATACTAAAGTGTTCATCACACAACAAATAACAAGCAATGAAATGAACTTCAGCTCAACCAATCCTCCACATTGGAAACGCTTGCTTTGAACCATAGGTAAGCCTCTGAGAAGGGCCAACTATTGTCAATCTCGAGACCAACGCAGGACTGATCATCCAGGCTGAAGCTGCCTATATCAGGACGCATGTTGTGATAGCCACGGTAGGGAACCATCGCAATGTCCAAGGTATAGGTATAGTTGCTTCTCATAAATGGTAGTAACGTTGTGTCAACAGCAGCTGGATCGCCTTTCACCATCATTGGATAGTTTTGTCCAAGGAAGAGCGAGTTTCCTCCAAGAGTATCAATACTAAACCAGGGAGAAGGTGTTGGCGCTAGCACAGTAGTATCCATCCCGAATACCCTGCAACTGATGTTGGAATAGGTCCGGAGAGTGCGACCATGGGAGACAACACCTGCTTCCTTAGTAACATCAGCAGTGCCCTGTATACAGACAAGAAGAGGTGATCCATCGGAACAAGTTGCCAGGCGCCACTGAGTATATGGGTCCTCATGCTCGTGATCATCATCATCGTCATCTCCCCCTTGGTTCTAAAATTTTTCAAGTATAGGTGGTGGAATGTTCATAGGACCTTGGAAACACAAGAAGGTTAATTAGTAAAGTGAAACTAGCTAACCCACATGCATGTGGATGAAACAATTATATTTACGGTGGAAGACAAACGTACCGAAAGCATCAGGATTCCATGCGAAAACAGTGCCACGAGTGGTGGCAGCAAACACAAGACCCTCGTATTGAATTGCATCACAGTACACATCCGTGTATATAAACTGATTTTTTAGCAATATCCATCGAGTCGAAGTATGAAGGACGACAACAAGCTTGTCGAAGATAGCGATAACACAAGAATTCCTATAACCCCAAGAGCGGTCGGGAATTTGACAAATTGCTATCTTCTATAGAAGATAGTCACCATGATCGTATTTGAACCTACGTAGAATACCGTTGTGCTCAACCTCTGGGCAGTCTGAGATTTTTGGAAGTGGAACCCGGTTACGAGTGTACACATCCACAAGTTCCCACCCACAGTTGTGCCCAATATAAACAACCCAATCTCCATTTGCGCCTGCCCAGGCCTTATCCTTAAGCGATGGCATCTTAACATCAAAAGTATCATTATCAAGCGGCATCAACTTGCATAAGGCGAGGCTTCCGTCGTCCGGTCGCCAGCGAGCAGGGTCATGGCGAAGAAGATAGGGGAGATCAAACCGCTCCCGGACCCTTGGGTTCTTTGTAATGATGTTATTAGTTGGGTCAAGAATGTTCTTGAACGACCTGCCATGCTAGCCGAGGTGATGACGTCGCACCGATCAATGAGTTCCTCCACCACGTCATCTTTCAGATCAGGGCAAGAATAACGGGGTCGTATCCGGCCTGTTCCCTCCATGGAGAAGACGATCGAACAATGGCAGAAGGAAGGGTGAAGGCAAATGGAGGAGGGAGGAAGAGCGTGCGACAGCAGTTCCAAATCAAGAGGGAAAGGCGAAGAGGCGATGGACGGTTGACACGGTACACGAAGAGGCGCCCCGGCCTACATAGACGTCCGTTCGGAAATTGTACAAAAGGACCCGCCGTCGTCTCACTGACATGTTGGAACGGGACCACATGTCAACGAAACATGGTGTGTAATTTCTCGTGCAAAATGCGATCTGGCCGCGTTGGCCCGAGGTGCCGAATTAGTTATCGACCTTTATTTTTTTAATGGCGTGCCGTTCAGTTTTGAAGCACGACTAACTGGTACTGTATGCAGAGATAATATAAACTACTCTACCACTACTCCACCTCTAGTACTAGTATCAAAAAAGATATATAAGCTGGAGCTTCAGCGCTTTCTTGCTAAGGGATGTGCACTTGCTTCTCACACTATCACCCTCTCTCTAGATATAAAAAAGATGGACTCTCTCTCCCTCCTCACCGGTGGTCACAGATCCGCCGGGTAAGAAAAGGACATGTAGCGTTGACGCACTTGTCATCGGCGAGCTAGGTCACGCACTGACGGCAAGGCCGTCCTCTGAGACCTAGCGCCCGCGCGGGATGGCCTCCGTCCCCAAGCTCGTTGCCGTAGTATGTGCGGAGGACGAAGACCACGAGCGAAGCCACTTCCCGCCGACCCTCAGGTATGCTACCTCTTTTCGAACCATACCCTTGTTCTATTGCCCCATCTGCCACGTCACTGCATGTGGATCATTTTCCACTCCACCATCTTCCCAATTTGCTATCCTCTGCTCTGCTGGTCACGCAGAGGAAAACCTTAATTTGCACTATTAAAGGAAACCCTACTTCATGCAGACTAATCCATTTCTGGGTTGAATAAGGAAAGGAAGGGAGAATTTACTGTCCAAGATACTAGGCATCGAACCCGCATCTAGATTGAAAAGGGGAAAATCAGTAGCTTAGGAACGAGTCTCGTGTCTCTTGGTTGAAAAAGGTTAGAAAGGCATGACAACGCAATAGAGAATGACCAGGTCGATCGGTTTGTTGTCCTCACATAGGAAAAAGGTGGCTAGAGAGAACAAAAATGGGACGTAATCCACATATGTTGCCTGGATATTTGTTGCTTTGGGCAACCATACCTCCCTCAGCACTCTATGCGTCCGTGGAGGTACATTGTACTGGTGCACCCACTGTCCGAATGGGCCTCCCATGCTCTTATTGCCACTTTTTTGTTGTTAGTATAACGCCAGCGGTCAAGTCAAGCAATGCTACTTCTAAAGTGATGCCCCCATTTAACTAATGCCGCACTCAGTCTAATGCTACCGATAAATTTAAGCAATACCATTTAATGTCACTGGATTATTTCAAGGTTAGCTGTTGATTGTCGATGTATTAAAGATTTTTCAGCTAAGGCATTCTAATGCTGTTGCACAGCCAGTATACCAACGATGAAACTTGTTACTAGCTACCTTTAGATTTTTGCACTGTTAATGCTTATAGATTACACACCTCACTTTCATGAGATAAGTCATTTTTTTTGTACAGTGTCACCAAAATGCCAAGGCGCTGATCATTTTATTTTGGTTAAACTGCACAAAAAATTATGAAGACAAGAGGAAAGGTCAAGAGTGGGCACCTCCTCCTCCGACTGTTCTCTTGATTCGTTCGATCAAGTTTTTATGTTTGATCGATTATCAAGATTGGGATAGCAATTTTTAGGTCCCCTTGAGTTCGAAATGATATTTATCTTGAAGGTACATGGTTTGCAATTTTTTTATACTGTCGTTAGTTAATAATGCTAGTTACCTTCAGACTTTTTGTATTTGGTTTAATGCTCTTGCACAACTAGTATACCAATGCTGAAACTTGTTACCTTTACATTTTGTATTGTTAATGCTTATAGAAATCTTCCATGCTAGAGCTTATGGAAATCTGTTTAGTAAAACCATTGTACTATACCCTGTAATAAAAAAACTACTCTACTGTTGCACTAGCCACTGGATTAGTGTATATTTGTACTATTCGAATGGTGTTGCATTAGCGTATGGCATATATAAAGTGTGGCAAGCTTTCCCAGATACGTGCTCAAGAAAACTACTATCTGTTTTTCTAAATACTAGACGTTTGGGTACTTTAAATTGAACTGCGAAAATGTATTATATTAAGGAACAGAGGTTGTAGAGTTCACTCAAATTATCCCGGTAAAGCTAGTCACACCTTTGTTAAAATTAATGTTCATTATGTTATCAGAGGAGGTCTGTATGTATGTCTCTAACACATGTCGACTACATACCTGACATCATGATGTAATGTTAAGTCATTTCTTTTTGTACAGTCTCACTGAATTGTCAAGGCGGTGATGGAATTTTATTTTAGTTGAACTGCACAAAATATGCTTAATAGAAGAGGAAAGGTCAGGAATGGTTCAATTTTTCTGAAAAAACTATGTATGCCTTCCTGACATCAGCCATTGTTGCCTTATTTATTCCTTCAAACAGGTGGTTAGAAACAGTCTTGCTACCTTTTCCCATTAAGAAATTGGAATGCTTATATTGTGAGTCTATGCTTCAACTAGTGACACTTTTATAGTAATCACACTTTCAATATCTATGCAAACGGGGATGCTCGATTTTAGTGGAACTGCACAAAAAGTCCAAATGGTTCAACATTAGGAGCATGTTTTCTTCCAAACCTTTATATCCAATTGGTGGCACTATGAGCTGTTCATTACGAAGGTACATGGTTTGCTACTATCTTTCTACTCTTTTTGCACTATCATTAGATAGTAATATTAGTGGTTTGCATGTGAATTTATTGGCATGGTGGACCTACACTGGAGGTGCAGGACATGATTCAATGACTGCATGCTCAATTTCGGTTGCATCGATTTCACCTCTTCCATCACTGCGAACATGGATATCCTTGGTCTGATGAAGAATAGGCGCTATGTTTCTACTCTAAACTGGCAAATCAATTCAATATAAAATTGTCCAGGGCAAAACTTGATAGTATCAAACTGTCTAGTGCAAAACATGACAGATGCTAAGTGGAAGAGACGTGTTTAAACCAAAAATACAAGGTGGGGTATATGTTTACTAGCTTCTTGACATTTGTGCAGATAGAGATGTTTGCCCATTGCTATTTGGCAAACAAACAAAGTGACCGCAATTTTGGTTGAACTGCACAAGAGAATAGTATAGTCACTGCATGAAGTGCCATTTGAAAATAGACACAGAAAGATTGAATAGTCACTTCATGGACTGCACAAAAGTAGTAATGTACTATTTATTGGCCAACACTAGGTGCTTCATTGCTTTGGTCTGATTATACAATGGGCATCATTTTGCCTAAGTTAAAGTTTGTATTCCGAAAATTGTCTCGCCGTGTGATCGAGAGAAGACCAAATCATATTTCAATGGATGTTCCTCCATCACGTGTGGTTCATTCTCATGGTTCCAGCTGTTGGTAAAACCACTTACGTTTGCAAGAGGAATTGTAGACTTCACAAACAAATTTGTCTTTCACTCTATACTGAATGTTGGCCAAGAGAAGCATCCATGTTAGTAAGAAGAACAGATGTTTTTTCTAGATATTTGCTTTTGGAGCTACATATTTGTATATGATCTGTGAATCATTCAGATGCATTAACATGTTGATCTTATGTATGGGAATCGTACTAGTTAGTTTTGAATTTGGGATACAAATGTGAACATATTACAATGCTAGGCCTGTGAGTCTCATGTGAACATTTCGAACAGATCAGCTCTTACTACTGTGCACAGCATGATCCTTATTTCTGTGTTCTTAGTGTTTAGAAGTTACTAACTGTTCCTTATTTCTGTTCGCTCAGTGTTTACAAGTTACTGATCGATCACTAGCTAGCCTACTAATGCGCTCCTGACAGTTTTAGTTGCAACGCAAGATCCGAAGTAGTAGTTTTTTGAATAAAAATGCCTACCTTTGTAGAAACTGACAAGCTGCTCTGAAGAAAATGCCATGCAAATCTGAAGAAACTGCTAGAACGTTCGCAAATGCCTTCTCTCCCAGCGAACGTTCATCAGCTAATGCGATCCTACACGTACACCATCCGACCTACTCGATCCTACTTGATCCTACACGAATAAATAGCAGATCACGCACGTACTACTCCTTTCTAGTTTGTAGGGCTAAATTCAAAAATCTCACCAACCAAGGTAGATGATGAGTGGTGGAATCATTTTTGACAAGGAGGGAGTACCTCATCTGGATGATTCGAGTGCACTCGTTTGACCATCATGCCGACGTGTGACCCAGCACGGACGGGACGCACCACTGACGGGACGGGACGGGACGGCACAGTCATAATTTCAGTTTTTCTAGTTTTCCACGGCAAGCTGGCACGCTAAGCCATGCCTGCTTATGCATTGAATTTCGATGACCGCGATGACCGTCGCGTTTCCCGCGACACGCTGGTTCGCCTACCTTCCGCCTATAATTATTGTTTCTTGGCCTTCTCCAGTGGCACCATCACCCAACTCGCCCTATCCTCATAAGCCCCCACCGGCCGGACGTCGCTCGCCACTTATCCTCGTTCTCGCCACGTCTGCCATGCCCCCGCCCGTCCACAATAGGCGACGCCGGAGGCAATCACCGCTGGAACTAGTGTTTGGTTTTTCACCCAAAGGCAGACGGAGGGAGGAGGCATTCTATCGGTCTTTAGATGGCAATGTGGAGTATGAGGACTTGTTGGAGCACGACAGCCTGGCGGAGGAGCAGCGTATCGCCAATTTGCACTGCCAACGAGGCATGGAGCAATAGCGCGCCGATGCTCTGAGTTCAGGCAGAGCGCGTGCAACTGGGCCGACTACATGGAGGCTGGCGCCCGACAAATAGCCCTGGAGGCTGTCGGGCATGCACGCATACGCGACACCGAATTTTACTACCAGCTCGTCAAGTGGGTTTCCCTATTAGAAGCTAAAGCTTCGATGGACCACGCCGACATGGAAAGGGCCAACGCGCGCGAGCAACGCGCCCTATCGCACCTCTGGCAAGTCCGAGGTGAGGCGGAGGACGTCGGTGCCGGTGTTTAGCGTGTACCGCAGATGGCAGCCGTCATCGTCTAGTTATCTAAGAGTAAGTTAGTACTTGTACACTATTAGAGTATTAGTGGGAGTAGATAGTTAACTTGGCTATGACGGTTGTCAATGTGGAAGTTCAGTACTCTATATGTAGATCAGACCTGTTACTTTGCTTTGAATGTTGAACTTTCCGTTTGAACGTATGGAATGGGCTGTTATTTTTTTAAATGGGTTGTATTTGTCCGCCACATGTTTAGAGGCTGACTTGTGGGCCTACCAGGTTGACGCGTACACAATCAAGAGATGATTGTACGTGGAGAGGATGAAAGCAGGGACCCACCAAGGTCATGGCAGTACGCAAGCAAGTGCCTCCTTATTTCAAGCCAATAAAAAATGACTCCTCCTAATGGATATCTGACATCTGGGTCCCATGCCATTGTCAACGTAGTCAATAAACGAGAGAATTGCACAACGAGTGGTTGACACCATGGACCCAACCGCTCGCCCAGTTATTTTTGTTTTGGGTTAATTTGATAAATGCCACTCCAAATCTGGTGATTCCGAGAAATGCCACTAACTTTGAAAAATGCCATTTCATGCCATTTCCAGTGGCATTTTACGAAGTCTGGAGTGGCGTTTTTCAAAGTTTGGAAATTGCAGTGGCATTTTTATGAATCGCCATAATTGGAGTGACATTTATCTAATTTGTTTTTGAGACAGAAGCAGGGTGTCAACTAGGCTATGCGGGGCACTCTGGCTTGTCTAGATAGCCTTTTCTTTTATGTTTACCACAAGACCAGCCTAGTAGTTTTGTTTGCTTTCTGAAAATGGCTAGCCCAGTTTTTTTGTGCTTTGTCAAGTAAGTCGCTTTGTCAGCCTGTTGGGCTGCAAATTTTTCAAGAAGACGAGAGCTTCATTCGGTTGGCCCAGAAAATGGCTTATCAGTAATGAGAAATTGGCTGTACATTTTTAAAACACATCAAAGCATCAATTAGTTTCAAATTTCTTTTTTTTCATTTCGAGATTTTAAATTCCATTGATTTCTATGCGTGGACAATTTGTTGGATTTTATATTGATATACATTTATTTTTAAAATCAGTTTGAATGTGACTCGAAATTTCGGGATTAAAAACAGCTCAGACAGCACCGAAATATGCAAAATTTCGTATAATTTTTTAACCGTGGCCACAATATGGTCTGTAATGCTAACAAAAAGAATATTTCCTCCAAATAAACCTTAAGAATTAGCAAATGGGCTGTAAATTATTAGAAATAATGGCAGATGGGTTGTATGATGATTTCCACAGATTTGAGGCTTTCCTAAAAAAGGTTGACGCACACGCAACGCCGTGTCAACTTAGTCAACACACGAGTGCAGTGACTGTTGGATGTCCATCGAACGGCCGTCGTAGTTCTTCAATCTCTGCTCTTCCTTCTCCATCTGCTCAAACAAGCGCCGGCAGGACTGCCTGCCCCCTCCTCCCATGGTCGGCTGTGCTGCCGCGCAGGCCTCATCGCCCCACCCTACTCCTATCGCTGGCCTAGCCATCCCTCTACTCATACACACCTACTGTTATTCTCCAGCGACGGCAGACGAACTAGTAAACCCTCGTACTCCCCTTCGTGTGGGAAACAACTGCCGAGTCTTCCCTGGCTCCGTGTCATTCCCTTCCTAGGCCTCGCCATTGTCCACCGCCCTGGTGCTCTCGGCGCGGCGTGGTCAACGTGTTCAATGAACGACATCCATCCGAAGTGGACTGTACATGGAGAGGCTGACAGCTGGATCCACGGCCACACGCAAGGAAATGCCTCCTTATTACGCGCAAAATAATGATTCCTCCACCTGACAGCTGGGACCCACTGGAAGGGCCTCTGTATTTCACAAAAAAAACGTTTCCCCCGCTGACAGCTCGGACCCACCAGCTATATCTTCGCACGCAAGGAAGTGCCTCCTTATTAACAAAAAAATGAATACTCCCCCTGCTAGCTGGGACCCACCATAGTGGGAGACTGACTTGTGGGCCTACTAAGTTGATGGGGACGGAGGGCTTTGTCAACTTAGTCAATATGAACGATTCTAGCTCTAGTGACCGTACGATGTCCATCCAACGGCCGTAGTGCTTCTTCAACCTCTGGTTTTCTTGCTCCAGCCCCCAAACCAGCGTCGGTCGTGCCGCATGCTCCTGCCTCTCATGGCCGGCTGTGCTGCCGCGGAGGCCTCACCACCCCCTACTAGTCCCACCGCTGGCAAGGCCATCCCTCTACTCACCCACACCCCCTGTTATTCGGCGGCAACGGCAGCCTCACACCGCAGCCGAACCAGTCAACCCCCGTACTCCTCTTCGCGTGGGTATCCACTGTCGAGTCTTCCCCAGCTCCGCGTAGTCCCCTTCCTAGGCCTCGCCGTCGTCCACCGCCTTGGTGCTCTCGGCGCGGCGTGGTCAATATGGTCAAGGAACGACTTCCATCGGAAGAGTATGATACGTCTGTTTTACATCATGCTTTCATATCGATATTTATTGCATTATGGACTGTTATTACACATTATGTCACAATACTTATGTCTATTCTCTCTTATTTTACAAGGTTTACACAAAGAGGGAGAATGCCGGCAGCTGGAATTCTGGGCTGGAAAAGGAGCAAACATTAGAGACCTATTCTGCACAACTCCAAAAGTCCTGCAACTCCACGGAAGTCAGTTTTGGAATATATTAAAAATATTGGGAGAAGAAAGCACCAAAGGGGGGCCACACCCTGTCCACGAGGGTGGGGGCGCGCCCTACCCCCTGGGCGCGCCCCCTCCCTCGTGGGCCCCCTGGCAGGCCTCCTATTATCACGATGAAAAAATAATGCTGACGTCTGAGACGGTGAAACCCATGAAGTCTTTAACGTAGTCAATAAACGAGAGAATTCCGCAAGTATAGAATGATAACTGGGATCCAACAGGTATATTGTTTTTTCAGGTCGAGCAAGTTTCAACTGGGCTATAGACTGCTCAGGCCTGGTTTTGTTTTTAACAGGACCAGCCCATGACGACAACGGGGCACAAAGATCCAGCAGGTATCTACTGGCCTCTGGCCCGCCAGCATTAGTTATATTTTGTCTTAGAACATCCGCATGCAGTTTTTTTACTGAATCAAACACACAACCCAGTTCTATTTTCCTCTTGAAACGCCATGTCCTACTTCCGTTTTCTAATCTCTGCCTATACATTTACTAGTTCATATACATGTATTATTATATTAAAAATACATAAAGTTCCCTTTTCATATTTACATCCTTATTTTGTTTTGTTTTCCGTCCCAGCGCTGATTTTTTTACCAATGGTTTTCCCTTAAACCAACTCAATTGTCCCACGTCTTATTTGCTTTCAAAAACAAAACAATTTTTTTGATAAATCAATAAGTTCTTAAAAAATGTTTATCATTTCTGGATTAAAACAGTTCGGACTCCATCGAAATATGCAAAATAAGGTTGAACTTTTTGACCGTGGTCCTCGGCAGAAAATGGGTTGTGAAAAATTCCTTAAAAATTAGCAAATGGGCTGCAAATTATTTAAAAAATAGCAAATGGTTCTGTGTTGTCTGCCACAGATTTGGAGGCTGACCTGTGGGCCTACTAAGTTCATGCGTACATAAGATTTCTCAAAAAAAACTTAGTCAACAATCGACTCTACCAGCGTCAGACCGTTAGATGTCAATCTAACGGCAATCCTGCTTCTTCATTCTCTAATCTTCCTGCTCCAACCACCCAAACCAGCGCCGGTGGAACCGCCTGCTCCCATCTCCCGTTGCCGGCTATGCTGTCGGGCAGGCCTCACGGCCCCACCATACTCGCATCCCTGGCCTGGCTATCCCTCTACTCACCCACACCTCCTGTTATTCTCTGGCGACGACAGCCTCACACTGCAGCCGAACAAGTAAACCCTCGTACCCACTCCATGTGGAAAACAACTGCCGAGTCTTCCTCGGCTACGGGTCGTTCCCTTACTTGGCCTCGTCGTCGTCCAGCGCCTTGGTGCTCTCGGCACGGCATAGTCAATGAACAACATCCATCGGAAGAGGACTGTACGTGGAGAGGCTGGCAGTTGGGTCCACGGTCGCACGCAAGGAAGTGGCTCCTTTTTTTGCGTGTAGGAAGTGCCTCCTTATTACATGAAAAATAATGATTCCTCCTCCTGGCAGTTGGAACCCACTGGAAGGGCTTCTGTATTTCAAGAAAAAAACGTTCCCCCCGCTGACAGCTCGAACCCACCAGCTATATCTTCGCACGCAAGAAAGTGCCTCCTTATTACGCATAAAAAAATGAATACCCCCTGCTAGCTGGGACCCATCATAGTGGGAGGCTGACTTGTGGGCCTACTAAGTTGACGCGGACGGAGGGCTTTGTCAACTTAGTCAATATGAACGATTCTAGCTCCAGTGACCGTACGATGTCCATCCAACGGCCGTAGTGCTTCTTCAACCTCTGGTCTTCTTGCTCCAGCCGCCCAAACCAGCGCCGGTCATGCCGCCTGCTCCTGCCTTCCGTGGCCAGCTGTGCTGCAGCAGGTTCGATCGGCTTCAGTTAGCAGCAGTAGTGAAGGAATCGCTCGATCGCTCGGGTTTAGTAGCGCATAGCCTGCAGTGCAATCGCTCGGGTTCATTAGGCGAACGCCTCGCTCGGATTCAGTTAGAGCCCAACGCCTCGCACCCACGCGCGTACGTATACGAGAGAAACGCGCATCGCTCGACCCCGACCACCCACCATAATCGGGAACTCCCCGATATTTTCCTCGCCCTCACTTCTACCACGGTTTATTCGGTCATGGACGGCCCAAAGATTGTCATGCAGCCGCGTCTCCGGCCCGCCCATGATGAAAAGGCCATTTTCTGTCACGATTTTTATCATAGAAGTAGGAGCCCGCAACATCTATGATGATACCGGGTTTTGTCACAATTATCGTCATAGAAGTGTCATAAGCATGACAATTTTTTTTTCATTCGACCCAAAATGTCACGGATGTCTTATTTTTGTAGTGCCGAGCGCAAGCAGTGTGTCCGCGCGGACAGTGCGAGGAAACGCGCGGACAGGAAGTAGACCAACCAAGGCCTCCAGCCGCCGGCAAGGCTCCTCCGTCGAGAGACGGAGGAGTACGACCGTCGGCACGGGAGGAAGCCCTCCTCGGCCGCGAGCTCTTCCTTTGCCGCGGGCTCTTCCTCGGCCGCGGGCTCTTCCTCTGCCTCGTGGCTCACCTCCGGTGCGGGGGGCCTTTCCGGCGCGGCGCTTCTCCCCGTGAAGAGGGAGACGGAGGAGGGCGAGCTCGTCGCCGTCAAGAGGGAGCGGAGGAGATCCCGCACCAAGGCGTCATCGGTCCCGAAGATTACGTTGGCAACGATGTCGAGGCGGTCGCGTCCGCGATTGCCGCACGGAGCTTGCAAGAGGAGGAGGAGCGCCGCCGCCACGACGAGGAGATCCAAGAGCTCATTTTCAAGCAGGCGGTCGCGGCCAACCTCGCCGCGGAGGACAAGGATGATGAGTGGCAGCGCGTCCGCGAGGAGCAGAAGAAGATGTACATCGACCTCGTCAGCTCCGATGAGGAGGACTGACCGACGACTGTGCTCCTCCACTGCGTCGGCCTCGCCGCCGCGAGCTCGTCCATTTTGGTAGCCGCCGCGAGCCCGCAGACCCCCCGTCTCTAGTAGTAGAATGTAGTATATATGTAGTATGTATGATCTATGTGGTATGTTGTGATGAACTATGAATGATCAGTGTGGTTGCAATTTCTCCCGCGAAAGCTTTTCAAAAATTATACAGTTTCATATTCGGGTCTATTCTGCAGCACACGATTTCGCCCCTCAAAACAGATCTTCCTCAAACTATAAACGCGTTATACGGGTCGGCGTTTTACGGAGTGTGCTAAAGATGCTCTTGTAACCGCATGCATCGCTCGGGTAGCTACCATCACGTGAAATCAATTCCCAACAGCTGCTGGCGGCTGGTCAACAATAAGACAGAAGCTAATGCACGTGACAGTTCATCACGTCAAATCAATTCCCGAACAGCCACTGGCCGACCATAGGACAAACACTAATGCACCTGAGAATTTTTGCAAGGAAGACGACCATCCCAATGAATGCACACATCCATTCGTTACAAGGACAGCCATCTAGTCCTCATGCGATGTTGTTGTCTTGGCTCGGGACGAGGGCATTATGAGCTAACAACTCGTGCACGCAGAGATCTGTGTTTGGTTGGCTCTGTCGTTGCTGACATTAAGTCTATAGCGTGCTGTATAATTTTTTTGTCTTTTGTTCATGTATTGTACTTAAGATCTACCATTTTTATTTAAGGTAACTTCAGCAATCCATCAAATTTGATTTTCGACAACTTTTTTTTGTATTTCCTAAATTCATTCAAAACAATGCGAACATGATCCACCTTTAGTCTAGACTCCGAATTGCATTTCTGTCTTCATTTTCTAGGCTTGACTCAGCTTCTTCCGTGTAATAGTATGTTAAATTTTGCTATATTTCAATCTCACACTTGTTGAATAACTTGAGCTAGACGACATCTTTATATCACTCAAAGAAATACTAGCCAAGTCAATATAGGAAACCAATACTTATATATGTGAATCAAATAAATGTTGTCAAGATGTAAATATACTGAATAACACATCCAGATACTAGTATAATCTACCACATGTAACTTTACTCTCTATTTTATAACTATTGTATACGATTTCCATTTGCATGTAGCATTATAACATTAGTAATCACAGACTTTGAAACATTATGCACTTATCAACAACTTCAAATAAATAAAGAGTGCTCTATCCATTAACACGGTGGGCACCCTAAGCCTGTCGACAGCCCCCGTCATTGAGCTCGGGGGGAGCTCGTCGTCCGAGTCAGCACCCCATCACCAAGAGCCCAGAAACGATTAAAACCCAGGCCAGCCCCCAGCAGGCCGCCAGGACGGCAAAGGAAGCCCGACGAGGGGAGAGGAGACAGGGAGGGGGAAGCAAGGGCCGCCGGGTCAGAGCAAGGAGAAGGGGAGGGGGCGGCAAGACCTCACAGGGAAAGGGGGAAGGCGGCGGGAGAGAGGTTAGGGAAGGAGAGTAGAGGAGAGAAACCATCCATTTGTCAGGTGCACGCGAGCTGGGGCCGGACTAGACAACATCTTTATATCGGTAAGAAAAATACTAAGTCTATATAGGAAAACATACTTGTACACTAGTAGAAGACTGGGCTTTGGTCACAGGGCAATATTCACATTAGTCCCGGTTCAGTCACGAACCGGGACTAATGTGAGCATTGGTCCCGGTTCAGTCACGAACCGGGACTAATGTGAGCATTGGTCCCGGTTCGTGCGGCCAGGGGCCTGCTGGGCCTCGTGGGGGCATTGGTCCCGGTTCGTCCGGCCCCTTTGGTCCCGGTTGGTGGGACAAACCAGGACCAATGGGCCTCGCTCCTGGCTCACCACCATTGGTCCCGGTTGGTGGCTTGAACCGGGACCAGAGGCTCACCCTTTAGTCCCGGTTCATACCACAAACCGGGACTAACGGGTTGGTCCTAGTTGCGGTCAGAGTTTAGTCCCACCTCGCCAACTGAAGGGCGCTCACACCGGTTTATAAGCCCGTCCCTCTCTGCCTTGTTGAGCTCCTCTCAAAGTGAAAATAGATGCCCTTATACAGGGAATTTGACCTAAATTCACAGTAAATTTCTTTGAATTTCATAGAAATTTATTATGAATTTAGCTTGAATTTTCTCTATAGGCGCATCTATGTTTATTTTTTATAGTAAATAAAATAAATAAACCTTAATAAAATAAAATAAACCTTAATAAAATAAAATAAAATAAACTATAGTAACTAAAATAAATAAACCTTAATAAATTAAATAAAAATAGCAGCAGTAAAATAAATAAAAATAGCAGCAGTAAAATAAATAAAAATAAAATAAATAAAGTAAAATACATAAGTAATTAGAAACAAAATGGAATAAAATAAATAAGTTTTTGTTGTAAGTAGAAACAAAACAAAATAAATAAAGCAAAAGAGAAAACAAAAAACAGAGAAAAAATTATGCCACCTACTGGGCCACCACGGCCTGAATACGACTTGAAACCCATCCATGGGCCAGGATTCAGGCCCGCAGAAGGCCCAGTAGGCCCCACAGGCAAAGAGAACGGTTAGGCCCGAAAGCCTGCAGTTGAGAGGAGCTCGAGAGGGTGGGCGCAGCAGCGCTTATAAACCACTCTCGAGCTCTCTCAACTAGCGAGGTGGGACTAAACTTTTGACGCGGGGCAGCACAAGGCCTTTGGTCCCGGTTGGTGCCACCAACCGGGACTAAAGGGGGGCATTGGTCCCGGTTCGTGGCACCAACCGGGACCAAAGGCCTTTAGTCCCGGTTGGTGCCACGAACCGGGACCAATGAGTTGCCTATATATACCCCATCGCCACAGCAGAGCACTCCACAGTGCTCTGTTTTTTCTGGCCGGCGAGGGGAGGGCATTTGGGTGCTCTAGCTCACCTCCTATGCACATGAGGTGTTCGATGAAATGTCTGAGCCACACTAGTTAATCTTTCTCCTCTCGAAACTCGACCTCCGAGCTCCATTTTCCCCGAGATTTGTCTAGGTTTAGCGGTCCGTCACGTCCCGTCCCCGTCTTCACCGCCGTCGATCGCCCGCGCCGATCTCGTCGCCAGCACCACCGTGGTGAGCCTCTTGTTCTTATCTTCTTTCTGAAAGAAAAAAATTCTTACTTTAGATAGATACTTGTCTAATTTTGTTACTTTTATTATTCCTTCTTATTACATAGTGCGATGGTTTTGGTATCCGCCCCCGTCGGCCCTCGTCCTGTCTATGATTCGGATGTGGTATATATTATCTTTTTATAACTATTTGGTTCATTTATTGTTTATGACAAATATGCCGACCAACGTGACATAGATTTTATTTATCTAGGAGGTGGTTGAACCGGAAATTCTAACCGACCCTATTGTCGAGAGGTTAAATTTAGTTGAAGAAGAAAACAATTACTTGAAGGAAAAAATAAAAAAATTGAGGAGGAGAAGATGATATTGGAGTTGCATGTTGCGGATGTCGTCGATGATCACAAGATCAAGATGGATGCAATGCGCTTGAAGATTAGAAAGATTAGAAAATATGCCATTCATACCGAGGCTTGGTATCATTATGCCGTTGGATCAATTGTTACCTTGGTTGCGATTATGATCGCATTTGTTTTCGCATTGAAATGTTTTACATAGTTTCAATGTATGGTTTAATTAATTAGATGCTCTGGAGAGCTATATATATGTTGTTAGATGAGAACTATGTATGTACTTTGGTTTTAATGTGATGATGAACTTCTATTAATTTGGTCACTTAATTATCTATTCATGATGTTCTGTAATGGTTTTTGACACACTTAATTATATATAATGCACGCAGATGAACCGGCAATGGATGTACGGTGACAGACACACCTCCGAGTACATTAAGGGCGTGCATGATTTTCTCGAAGTGGCTGAGGCAAACAAGCAGAATGGTTTTATGTGTTGTCCATGCCCTATATGTGGGAATACGAAGTCTTACTCTGACCGGAAAATCCTTCACACCCACCTGCTTTACAAGGGTTTCATGCCACACTATAATGTTTGGACGAGGCACGGAGAAATAGGGGTTATGATGGAAGACGGCGAAGAAGAAGAGGACGATGACAACTATGTGCCCCCTGAATACGGTGATGCTGCAACGGGGGAAGCTGCTGAAGATCAAGAGGAACCAGACGATGTGCCCAATGATGCTGCAAGGGGGGAAGCTGCTGAAGATCAAGAGGAACCAGTGCCCGATGATGATGATCTCCGCCGGGTCATTGTCGATGCAAGGACGCAATGCGAAAGTCAAAAGGAGAAGCTGAAGTTCGATCGCATGTTAGAGGATCACAAAAAAGGGTTGTACCCCAATTGCGAAGATGGCAACACAAAGCTCGGTACCGTACTGGAATTGCTGCAGTGGAAGGCAGAGAATGCTGTGCCTGACAAAGGATTTGAGAAGCTATTGAAAATATTGAAGAAGAAGCTTCCAAAGGATAACGAATTGCCCGACAGTACATACGCAGCAAAGAAGGTCGTATGCCCTCTAGGATTGGAGGTGCAGAAGATACATGCATGCCCTAATGACTGCATCCTCTACCGCGGTGCGTACAAGGATCTGAACGCATGCCCGGTATGCGGTGCATTGCGGTATAAGATCAGACGAGATGACCCTGGTGATGTTGACGGCGAGCCCCCCAGGAAGAGGGTTCCTGCGAAGGTGATGTGGTATGCTCCTATAATACCACGGTTGAAACGTCTGTTCAGAAACGAAGAGCATGCCAAGTTGATGCGATGGCACAGTGAGGACCGTAAGAAAGACGGGAAGTTGAGAGCACCCGCTGACGGGTCGCAGTGGAGAAAAATCGAGAGAAAGTACTGGGCTGAGTTTGCAGCTGACCCAAGGAACGTATGGTTTGGTTTAAGCGCGGATGGCATTAATCCTTTCGGGGAGCAGAGCAGCAATCACAGCACCTGGCCCGTGACTCTATGTATGTATAACCTTCCTCCTTGGATGTGCATGAAGCGGAAGTTCATTATGATGCCAGTTCTCATCCAAGGCCCTAAGCAACCCGGCAACGACATTGATGTGTACCTAAGGCCATTAGTTGAAGAACTTTTACAGCTGTGGAATGGAAACGGTGTACGTACGTGGGATGAGCACAAACAGGAGGAATTTAACCTGCACGCGTTGCTGTTTGTAACCATCAACGATTGGCCCGCTCTCAGTAACCTTTCAGGACAGACAAACAAGGGATACCACGCATGCACGCACTGTTTAGATGACACTGAAAGTATATACCTGGACAAATGCAGGAAGAATGTGTACCTGGGCCATCGTCGATTTCTTCCGACCAACCATCAATGTCGAAAGAAAGGCAAGCATTTCAAAGGCGAGGCAGATCACCGGAAGAAGCCCGCCATGCGTACCGGTGATCACGTACTTGCTATGGTCAATGATTTACACGTAATCTTTGGAAAGGGTCCCGGCGGACTAGCTGTTCCGAATGACGCTGAGGGACACGCACCCATGTGGAAGAAGAAATCTATATTTTGGGACCTACCCTACTGGAAAGAGCTAGAGGTCCGCTCTTCAATCGACGTGATGCACGTGACGAAGAACCTTTGCGTGAACCTGCTAGGCTTCTTGGGCGTGTATGGGAAGACAAAAGATACACCTGAGGCACGGGAGGACCTGCAACGTTTGCACGAAAAAGACGGCATGCCTCCGAAGCAGTATGAAGGTCCTGCCAGCTACGCTCTTACGAAAGAAGAGAAAGAAATCTTCTTTGAATGCCTGCTCAGTATGAAGGTCCCGACTGGCTTCTCGTCGAATATAAAGGGAATAATAAATATGCCAGAGAAAAAGTTCCAGAACCTAAAGTCTCATGACTGCCACGTGATTATGACGCAACTGCTTCCGGTTGCATTGAGGGGGCTTCTACCGGAAAACGTCCGATTAGCCATTGTGAAGCTATGTGCATTCCTCAATGCAATCTCTCAGAAGGTGATCGATCCAGAAATCATACCAAGGCTAAGGAGTGATGTGGCGCAATGTCTTGTCAGTTTCGAGCTGGTGTTCCCACCATCCTTCTTCAATATCATGACGCACGTCCTAGTTCATCTAGTCGACGAGATTGTCATTCTGGGGCCCGTATTTCTACACAATATGTTCCCCTTTGAGAGGTTCATGGGAGTCCTAAAGAAATATGTCCGTAACCGCGCTAGGCCAGAAGGAAGCATCTCCATGGGCCATCAAACAGAGGATGTCATTGGGTTTTGTGTTGACTTCATTCCTGGCCTTAAGAAGATAGGTCTCCCTAAATCGCGGTATGAGGGGAGACTGACTGGAAAAGGCACGCTTGGAGGGGACTCAATAATATGCAGGGACGGATATTCTTGGTCTCAAGCACACTACACAGTTCTACAGAACTCTACCTTGGTGACCCCGTATGTCGATGAACACAAGAACAGTCTGCGCTCCAAACACCCGGAGCAGTGTGACGACTGGATTACATGTGAACACATCAGGACTTTCAGCAGTTGGTTGGAAACACGTCTCAGAGGTGACACCACTGTTTGTGATGAGTTGTACTCGTTGTCCAGGGGACCATCTTCGACTGTATTGACTTACAAAGGATACGAGATAAATGGGAATACATTTTACACGATCGCCCAAGATCAAAAGAGCACCAACCAAAACAGCGGTGTCCGCTTTGATGCAGCAACCGAGAGGGGAAAGGACACATATTATGGTTACATAATGGACATATGGGAACTTGACTACGGACATGATTTTAAGGTCCCTTTGTTTAAGTGCAAATGGGTCAATCTGTCAGGAGGCGGGGTACAGGTAGACCCACAGTACGGAATGACAACAGTGGATCTGAACAATCTTGGGTACACTGACGAACCGTTCGTCCTAGCCAATGATGTGGCACAGGTTATCTATGTGAAGGACATGTCTACCAGACCGAGAAAAAGAAAAGATAAGGAAGCGAATACATCATACGATGAGCCAAAGCGCCACATAGTTCTTTCAGGAAAAAGGGACATTGTGGGAGTGGAGGGCAAGACAGACATGTCTGAAGATTATGAAAAGTTTCATGAAATTCCTCCCTTCAAAGTCAAGGCTGACCCAAGCATCCTGATAAACGATGAAGATTATCCATGGTTACGGCGCAATAAGCAAATGACACAAGCGAAGAAAAAGTGAAGACTTTCTCCCGCAACTATTATGATGATACCATGCCAACTTTGTAACAGACGAGTATGATACCATTGTCCGTTTTGTACACGAAGTGCATCTAGTTTTTGCCGTAACCCTCTCAACTTTCTTGCACATGCTATGTGGATGAAATGATGATACCATGCCAACTTTCAACCTTTTCAGAGTTCATTTGAAATGCTTTTCAATTTTAGGGTCTTATAGCTCAAAATAATTAGTAAATGCATGAAAAATAACAAATGAAGTCAGAAAGGGTTGAAAATTGATGAGATGTGGCTTTGAATGGTGCATTTTGAACACACAAAAAGTCAGGAGTTCAAATAAGTTTTAAAAAATGAAATCCCTTTGTAACAGACGAGTTTCCGTATGAAATCCTGATACTTCGAAAGAGATTGTCCGTTTTGTACACGAAGTGCATCCAGTTTTTGCCGTAACCCTCTCAACTTTCTTGCACATGCTATGTGGATGAAATGATGATACCATGCCAACTTTCAACCTTTTCAGAGTTCATTTGAAATGCTTTTCAATTTTAGGGTCTTATAGCTCAAAATAATCAGTAAATGCATGAAAATGGTGCATGAAAAATAACAAATAAAATAAATAAGTAATTAGAAACAAAATAATATAAACTTTAATAAAATATACAAGTAGAAACAAAATAAAATAAACTTTAATAACATAAATAAAATTTATGAAACTAAAATTATCAAAGTATTTTCTGTTCAAAACATTATAAGCAACCTCTAGTATTATGGAAACTAAAATTATATAAAATTGATGCAACTAAAATTATCGAAGTATTTTCTGTTCAAAATCATTGAAAGCAAAAATAATTTTCATAAAGAACTTTTTTTGTTAGAAACTTTAATAGCAAAAAGAATTATCATAAAGTAAAATAAATAAGTAATTAGAAACAAAATAAAATAAAATAAATAAGTTTTTTGTTGTAAGTAGAAACAAAACAAAATAAAGCAAAAAAGAAAACAAAAAATAGGCAAAAAATAAAAATTATGCAACCTACTGGGCCACCACAGCCTGAATACGACTAGAAACCCATCCATGGGCCAGGATTCAGGCCCGCAGAATGCCCAGTAGGCCCACAGGCATGTACAGAGAGGTTAGGCCCGTAAGCCTGCTTTAGAGAGGAGCTCGACAGCTCAGGCGCACGGCACCTTATAAACAGGTGCGGCTCTCTCTCAGCTAGCAAGGTGGGACTAAACTCCCACCACCACGCCGCTGTGCAAGGCCACCGGTCCCGGTTGGTGGCACGAACCGGGACCAATGCCCCCTTTGGTCTTGGTTCGTGGCACCAACCGGGACCAATGCCCCCCCTTTAGTCCCGGTTGGTGCCACCAACCGGGACCAAAGGCCTCGCGGCCTTTGGTCCCGGTTGGTGGCACCAACCGGGACTAAAGGGGGCATTAGTCCCGGTTGGTGCCACGAACCGAGACTAATGCTTGGACTATATATCAAACACTTGTGAAAATTTTCAGTTTTCATCGCCAGTTGCCTCCCCCGCCGTCAGGCTGCTCCACCTCGCCGTCTACGCCGCCGCCAACGCCGTCGCCTCCCCGAGCCCGCGCCATCCTTGTCGCCGGCATCCCTGAGCCCACCGTCCTCGTCGTCTCCGTCGCCGCGTGCCTCCCCGAGGCCACCCCTCCATGTCCCTGTCACCGCCTGCCGTCCCGAGACCGCCGTCCCCGTCACCGCGTGCCGCCCCGAGCCCGCCGTCCTCGTCGCCGGACTCCTGCCATCGCCGCCCCTCTCGAAGTGAGCCCCCCTTTCCCATGGTCCCGATCGAGCGCCGCTCTTGCGCCCGAGTGCCCCTTGCTCTCTGCCGCCCCTGCTCCATGGTCGCCGCCGGCCCCGACGCATTGAAGAGCAGAAGGAGAGGAGAGGAGAAGGAGTGGAGCAGCAGCAAGACGCCGTCCAATTTTCTGATTTTTTTACAGATATGAACAGTGCATATAGAGGGTGTTTGATCAAATGCTAGATGGCTTTGGGCATTTTTAGAATTTATGATATTTTTAGAATGTGCTAAATATGTGAAAAAATGTTTTTTTGTTCATATACAGAAAGTTTTTATATATGACTATGGATATATGAGGAATGATGATCCATGGATGTATGCATTGATATATATGAGAAACGATGTTCATAGAATATTTACCAAGTATATATGTATTTTTGTTCATAGAATTTTTTCATTTATATATGTATGTGGCTATAGATGGATATATATGAGAAATGATGATCCATGGAAAAGTTTTATATATGCAAAAGTTACATTTTTAGAAAAGTTTTATATATCTAGCTAGGAAAGGAAGAAGAAGAAAAAGAAGGAGAGGAAAAAGGAAAATAAGAAGAGGAAGAAAGGAGAAGAAGAGGAGAGGAAGAGGAGAAATAAATAAGAAGAGGAAAAAGAAGAAAAAGAAGAGGAGAAGAAGAAAGGAATAGAAGAGAAGAAGAAAAATAGAAAAAATTCTATTTTTCTTCTTCTCTCCTCTATTCCTTTCTTCTTCTCCTCTTTTTTTCTTCTTTTTTTCTTCGATCTTCTCCTCTATTCCTTTCTTCTTCTCCTCTTTTTATTTCTTCTTCGTTTTCTTATGTTTTATCGGGTCTGTCGTCGTCGATATACCCCTCTCCCGATAACTTCAACACGAGGGGGGTCGATATACCCCCTCCCCGATAATATTATTTTCCCATGTACGTATGTCGTCGTTGTCGATATAACCCCCTCCCGATAACTTCAACACGTGGGGGGGGGTCGATATACCCCCTCCCCGATAACATTATTTTCCCATGTATGTATGTCGTCGTTGTCGATATATATAACTCCCTCCCAGATAACTTCGACATGATGGACGGTCGATATTTATACCCCCTCTCGACCGTGATAACTTATACCACGGGAGCACCCCCCGGCCCTCTCGCTCGACCAAAACTCTCGAGGACACCCAAACCCTAGAAAAAAACGATGTCGGTCTCCTACCCCCTCCCGCCGCGCCCCTACCCTTGAAGCGTTGCCGAGGCCACCCCAAACCCGGAATAAGCTAGGTCTACGTTTGCACTAATATATCCACCTGCTGTCATGTTTGTGTAATAATTGCCATGTTGTAATATTTGCAGAAACAATGGAGCACGGACGAGACGAGCAAGCAGAAGAGGTGTTGGGGGACATAATCTTAGCCGGAGGTGATATCTTGTCGTATCTTAACGACAATGATGGTCTGGAAGAACAGGGTGAAGAAGCAGGCTACGGTGATCGAAGAGTGGAGGAGGAAAGACATGATTATGATGGCTCCGGTGACCCAATGCTGGTGCAAGAAGGAGCCCGTGGTGACGGCTCCGGTGACCGAACAGAGTCCGGCCAGGTAAATATATTAGTTAAGCCTGTGCTGACTAGCTAATTGATGCATTCATTGTTTTGGTATGTACACATATTAATTAACACTCGTCTTTCTTCTTTTTTCTAGCCCTCCGGATCGAGCACAACTTCGGTAAAGAGACGAGGCCCGAAGAGAAAGTTGCGCTCGGATGAAAGGTTTGAGATCACAGCAATCGCGCGCGACGGCCAACCGATTGAACCCATCCGGACAAAGGATGCATTTGCTGCTCAGTGCGGGGTTCTAGTTAGGGACAAGATCCCGATCAGCATCCAGCAATGGTATAAGCCTAAGAAGGAAGACCCTGAGGTGTCTTATGTCAATGATATGCAGAAAGATGATCTTTGGACTGAGCTGAAGGCAAATTTCACCCTACCGCCAGAGGAGGATCCGGAGAAGCCAGTTAAAGAGCAATTAATCAAGTCTCATGCTCTTAAGAAGATGGCAGACCTATTCAGGAGGTGGAAGAATGAGCTGAAAACGTTTGTCGACAAAGAAGAGACACCAGAATTCATCGGCCGGTATGAGAAGATCAGAGATCACTGGCCCGCATTTGTGGCCCACAAGACATCGGAAAAGAGTAAGAAGATGTCAGCGACAAACAAGAAGAATGCTGCGAAGAAGAAGCTTCACCATCGCACGGGGTCAGGTGGCTACCTCAAAGCCCGGCCTAAGTGGGCCAAGGCTGAGAATGATCTGCTTGAAAAAGGGATCGAACCACAGACAATGAACTGGACAGACCGTTGCCGGACTTGGTTCTTCGGGGCTGGCGGAACCTTGGACCCTGTATCAGGGAGGTGCGTTTGGACGAACGAGCTTTTGAGAATACCAGTCAAGAAGATTCAGCAATATATCGATGCAGCGCAGGAAGGGACGTTCGTTCCAGACAGAGAGAACGACGAGCTCACAATGGCCCTCGGGAATCCTGAGCACCCTGGACGGACACGAGGCACGCCAGGCTCCGTTCCGTGGAAGGCTGGTTTTCCGGACGCAGGCGGTTACAAAAGCCAGGAGAGGAGGAAAAAATGGAGCAGACCCAAATTCAGAAGCTGCACGAAAGGGTTCAAGCGCTAGAGGAACGAGACGGCAATCGACATGCCGAAACTACCCCGAAGCTACCCCGCCATCTCAGCGGAGAAGCAGCGTGGCTTCCACCGAGCTGCTTCAGCCGGAGCATGTCTTGACGGCTCCTGCTAGCTACCCCGTGGATGCTATCACGGAGTCTCAACATTGCCACCTTATGGCGGAATGGCAGAACTTCAAAGTCAAGGCGGCTGTTGGCTCTGTTTTACCTCCTGAACCCGGCGCAACCTACCACTGCCGGCCGATTCCAGAAGGATATGCTAGGGTGATGGTGGATGAAATAACGGAGGGATTTGAGGACCTCCAGCTTGACCACCCTACCGGTGAAGGGGAGACTCGGCTGGGTTTAGCTCTGAAGACTCCGTGCCTATGGCGGAAGGAGCTCATTAACCTTCCGAACTGGACGCCTCCGGCGAGTAAGGGCACTCCGCCGCCGCCTCCTCCTCCGGCGAGTGATCAGGGCACTCAGCCTCCTTCTCCGGCGCGTGGCGGCACTCCGCCTCCTCCTCCGGCGAGTGATCAGGGCACTCATCAGCCTCCTTCTCCGGCGCGTGGCGGCACTCCGCCTCCTTCTCCGCCCGCGCCGGCGTGCCAGAGCAGCCAGCCTCCTCCTTCTCCGCCTCGTCAGCAAGGGCGGAAGAGACCCGCCGCCGCTCCGGCTGCTCCGGCGCGTCGTAGTCCTTCTCCTCCGCCTCGTAAGCAAGGAAAGAAGACAGCCGCAGCCGCTCCGTCTGCTCTGCCGGCGTCTAGCAGTACAGCTGCCAGAGGCGGGAGGCAATACAGATTCGGTCCTTCTCTGAAGACTCCAGAGAAGTTACCATACGAGAGGACCGAGGAGGAGAACGCGAAGATCGTGCGAGCCGAAGTGAAGAACTTCTTTGAAGGGGTGAAAGCAAAGAAACATCCACCTCCGGAGGAGAAGGTAGATCCGGTGAAAGCGAAGCGCACTCTGGATGCCCTGACAAAACCACCAAAGTCTCCGCCGAAAGGCAACTATGAGCGCATTATTGCAAAGACATTTGTCGAAGCGGAGCGGTCGGGAAGTACTGTCAGTGATCAAAGGTTAAAAGAACGACGAGCTGGGAAAAAAATTGCCCAGCTCGGCGAACAAGCGAACCAATCGTGCCCCCCGCTCAAGGTGTCTAAAGACATCGTCGCTAATGATCCGAGGATGGTGGCCGGTTATAGCAATCTTGGAGATTACCTGCCCGACGATGTACATTATGAAATCATGGAGGTGGACGAACACAAATACCATTACGGGAAGCCTCTCGTCAAAGATGAAAGATCTCTAACAACGATGATGCGAAGATTACATGATTGGTACATGAAAACCTGCAGAGAGTCTGATGGGATGAATACTTTGACGCTGAGAGTTAAACCGGAGCATGACCTCGTTGGAATTGAACTGCTGAATGTTCCATTTGAGGAGTTCTTCCAGTTTTTCAATCAAAAGGCCCTCGATAAATCAACGATCACTTGCTACTGTCTGTAAGTAGTACTACTTCTGTCATTAAGTCTCTCTATATAGGTCAGCTCTTTCATTGCATGTATTTATAATTATCCTCACTATATTATGCAGATTGAAGATCGCCGAATTGAAGAAAAGACAAATCGGTGATATTGGGTTCATTAACACAAATCTCATAGATGCATATACGGTTGAAAAACATGCCAAAGAAGCCGAGGCCAACTTGCTACGATCGTTGGTATTAAATCAAAACAAAGATATAATACTCTTTCCTTACAACTTCAAGTGAGTGTTACTGTCTTGTGCATATTCGGTTTCCCTTATTAGTCCAGGTTATGGTAATGTAATTGATGACTTATGCATGCATGCGCAGCTTCCACTATATTCTCCTAGAGATTAAGCTTGAGCAGGGAGTAGTAACCGTCTTAGACTCGAGACGAAAAGATCCCCAGGACTATGCGGACATGACTCAAATGCTCGAGAAGTAAGTTAAATCGATCATTATCCACCATATCAGCAACTTTGTTCATTTCCTGATATCAAGTAATTGTTTTCTTTGTCTGGCAGGGTTTGGAGAAAATTCACCACAAAAGCTCCGGGACTGCCGAAGAAGCTGCAATTTAGACACCCGAAAGTAAGTACTATAGTAGCATGTTCCGCACATCTCCTAGTGATTCAAGCGCTAGTTTCATCAATACCATTTAGCATGCTTGCTTATCAGTTAGATTGACCTCTATTTCTTGTAAAGTGGTTGTGGCAGGAACAAGGGAATGATTTCTGTGGATACTACGTTTGCGAGTCTATCCGCCACACGACCTGTGAGCGGGGCTACTCTGACGAACAATATGAAGTGCGTAAGCAATAATATTCACAATTTTATTTTATTACCATCATTTGTGTCGAGTTTCATTTATTCATATATATATGTATTGACCCCCTTCTTCAAATTAGATGTTTCGGATGCGGGATGAACTCCTAGCAGAAGATCGTATGCGAGCAATTCAAGAGGAATTGGCGGCATTCTTCCTTGACCACGTGATCGCTGAAAACGGAGAATACTATGTGGACCCTGTGTTCTTACAATTTAATTAGGAGATTATATTGTAAGAGATAATTATTGTATATATGTAGCCGGTAGTGTCAGATAGATATACGAGAACTTGTTGTTCGACCAATCTCTCGGAGAAGGAGAGGTGGTCGATATCACTTCTCTCTGTATGCATATGTTCATGACGATCTTCTGTTTCCTTCATTTGCTTACTAGCTAGCGTGTCTAGTCCTCTCCATACGTATATAGTACGTAGCGTCGACCAAGCACGGAGATAAGAGAGGACACTTTTCTCTATTAATTAGCTAGCTAACACAATATATGAAACACCTAAATTAACTCCCCAAAACCCCCCAACCTCCCCCCTTCAAAAAAAACAAAAACCCCAGCCCCTAAAATGCTGACGCGTGGATGCCTATTGGTCCCGGTTGGTGACACCAACCGGGACAAAAGACCCTGCCTATTGGTCCCGGTTGGTGGCACCAACCGGGACCAAAGGCCCCCCTACCTGGGCTGGCAGCAGCGGCCACGTGGAGGACCTTCTGTCCCGGTTCGTGTAAGAACCGGGACTAAAGGGTTAGGGCTTTAGTAACGACCCTTTAGTCCCGGTTCGAAAACCGGGATAAAAGGCCCTTACAAACGGGGGTAAAAGCCCCTTTTCCTACTAGTGGTATATGTGAACCATATAAATGTTTGTCAATACGTAAATACATTGATTTGAATACATCCACATACTAGTATGGTCTACCACATGTAACTTTACGGAATACATTTGATGATTTGATAATTAAGCCGCAAAAAAGTTACATTTGATAACTACCGTCTAATTTCCATTTGCATGTAGCATTATAACATTAGTAATCACAGTCTTAGAAACATTATGCACTTATCAACCACTCTAAATAAGAAATTGCTCTATCCATTAACTCAGAGAAGTTAATTCCAAATAAAATCACATAATGTTAAGTTTCAGTCCCGTTAAATTAACTCAACAGTGATGTATAACTTAAGTTTCAGTTCCCGTAACTAACTTGTACTCCTACTACTGAACTAAGTTTCTGTGCATGGAACTTACCAAAGCACGTTTTACATACGCAAACTTAGTACCTCTGTTTTTATTTCCATTCTAAGATTGCAAATCAAAATATTTCATAGGACAGATACTCAACTCGATTCATTAATAATGGCGATCGAAACATCTGGTTTATACTCACATCAGGTTATTAGTAGTCACATCTGGTTATCACTATAAACCAGCCGCCGTTCCGGAATCAATTCCCATGGATGTGACACATCATTCATTACAATCTCATTTGCTGGCAAGACACACATATGTACTTAGCAATTACTATTACGTACGGCAACACACCGCACAGAAGTCATTCTTTTATTCGAACGCCCCGATAGACCGTACCACCGGAGCGGGATGTGCGTCGCCGGCTTCAGTTGCGCCACCCCCAGCCGCCCGCCGCTGGCGGCTGGGTGCAGCAGCCGGTGGTCCAGCATCCGTGGACGAGCCACCCGCCCGCGAACATAAAGAGGCCCCCGAGGATGACGAGGAAAGCCATGGCGATCTCGTTCGCCGCCGGGCACTCAAGCTTGGGGCACTGCGTCTTGGGGCACTCCGTAGTGGTCTCTCCGGCAACTTGCGACACATTGTATTCCTCCTTGGCCGGTGCGGGTACACCCCCATCGTCTACCGTGAGGGCGAGGGTCGTGGCTTGGGGTTGGGGTTGGGGCAGAGCCACGGCGGCTGTGGCAAGCAGAGCCCCCAGCGCCAGAGCTAGCATGCAGTTGCGAAGTGGTGGAGCCATGGTGGTGATGGCGAGCGAAATGGTGGAGTAGGGTTTACTTCGAACTCTGTATATAAATGCACGCGCGAGCTAACATTTTTCAGCAATTACTAGAGGAGAACAGCACTCCGCCGTACAGGTTGGTAGCAGCAACTAGCGCATCCTAGTCTAACTTTTACGGATGTTTTAGCGCGCGCGGTTACCAGACGCTGGTGCAAGCTTATTTATTCCGCGACGGCGGCTGGTTTTCAGTCTCCATCAAGCCTTGTTCGGTTGGGCCGGGATCTGACGGGATCCGCCGTGGGTCAACTCGATCTGGTTTGTTTCCCGGCCCAGAGAAAATAGTTGTTTGGTTACGCGGGAGGAACTAGTTAACGAGTGCTCCTTCGGGAGCCTCGCAACGATCAGCGTCACTTAGCGCGCTCTCAGCCATTCGCCACGTGTCGCGCTCTGGACGCTCCCTTCAGATTTTGTTTTTTTTTTCCGCACGCGTTTTCGGTTTTTTAAACGGTTTTTTCCCGGGTTTTTTTCGACGTTTTGGTTTTTCCGGTCTTCCTTAGCGTTTCGACAAAAAAAAATTGGAAAAAAATATTTTTGCGCGAAAAAACGCGTTTACTTTTTTTTTTCTTTCATGAAAAGTCACTTTTTTTTTGCAAAAGGCACGGTTGTGCTTTAGCGAGAGTCACGGCCGTGCCTTTGAGAAACGAAAAAAAACGCGTTTTTTTTCTTTCGCGAGAGTCACGGTTTTATTTCCGCGAGAGGCACGGTTGTGCTTTCGTGAGAGTCACGGCCGTGCCTCTCGGAAAGGGAAAAACAAAACGTGTTTTCTGTTTTTCTTTTTCTTTCGCAAGAGTCACGGTTTTGCTTCCGCGAGAGGCACGGTTGTGCTTTTGCGAGAGTCACGGCCGTGCCTCTCGGAAAGGGAAAAAATACGCATTTTCTGTTTTTTTTTCTTTCGCGAGAGTCACGGTTTTGCTTTTGCCAGAGGCACGGTTGTGCTTTCGCGAGAGTCACGGGCATGCCTCTTTCGGAAAGGGAAAAAAGGGGGGGTCTATTTTTTCTTTCCACGAGAGTCACGGTTTTGCTTCCACGAGAGGCATGGTTGTGATTTCGCGAGAGGCACGGGCGTGCCTCTTTCGAAAGGGAAAAAACCGTGCTCCCGGTTTGGTTTTTTCATCCGGCTTTTTTCGTGAAAAAAAAAGTTCGTCAAAACCTATAAACATGGGATCTAGTTTTGAAGATCTTGACGCGAGGAATCCAATGGTGAAAACACTTTGAGATTTGGACGCACGGTTTAAGAGATAAAACGTTTTGAATAAACGAATCTACGAAAAAAGGGAAAACTCCCAGGTTGCGACAAGTGGCGCGCTGCATGTGCGCCACTTGTCATGACCTGCGAAGATGGAGTGTTCTTTGCAACGAGTACTCCTTAATTAGTGATTTCGTGGTTACGCCCTCTCGATGTCGTTTCCCAGCCCACCCCGCCCACCCCGCCCATAACCGCCCCAATTCGGCCTATAGCTGGTCAAATGGGCCGGGCCAACCAGGCCGGCCCGTGAGCACGCCGGCACGGCCTGTCATGGGCCAGGCACGACACGGGCTAAACGGGCTGGGGCCGGCACGCGACATGCCCTGGGCCATGCTTGGGCTGCTAGGCTGAGCACGCGGGCCGGCACGGCATGGCCCGATTATCTTTTGATTATTTTTTATTTTTATAATATATCTTTATATGGCCCAACAGGTAAAAATAGACTAGAAAAACGCCCAGTGCTCCAAATAGTAGGCAGAGTAGTGGGCCTGGCGTGCCGGTTGGCCGGCCCGATTAGCAGCTGGGCCGTGCCTAGGTTGCAGGCTGCAGCACGGGGCCGGCACGGCACGGCCCGCACAATAATCGTGCCTCGACGGGCTGGGCCGTGCCAGGCATGATTAGGATGTGTCGGGCCGGGCCGGCCCGTTTGGCCAGCTATGGTTTGGTCGGGAAAGAAAAATCGTCCCAACCTACCTCTAGCGATTCTTGCTGCTGCGGCTGCGACTGCTCTACCGGGCGTGCTTGTTCCGCCTCTCCTCTCTATCAGGACCCAGCTTGCATCTCTGAAGAATTACTTCCGCTACTGTATCAGTTTCAGTTAATTCAAATGACCTTGTTGGGCGCGAAGAGTTGCGAGCCATCCATCGTCCATCCAACGCCCCTTGTTGCTCCGTACCGCTTCGGCAAGTCGCGACCGTATCCCTGCGTTGATTAGCCATTGGACGACTCTAGTTGGTCAAGGCGTCGCTGTTGATCTTTCTACAAAGCTCCAACTGCTTCCCCCTTCTCCATGTGCACTTCTCATTCCTTCTAGATGATTGTAAGGCTATGTAGCCACTGTTTTGGATCCTGCGAGCTCATTCTCATCTCTTTGTGGTAAACCCTAGCCGCCGGTGTTCTCGATTGGTCATACTTGTACCGAAACCCTAGCTAATTTGCCTCTGCAATTCAACTCTGAAAGTGCTATTTCTCCGAAATCTCGAGTGTTTCTCTGAATATTAGTCTGTCAGACCATTTGTGTCTGACAATTGGTATCGAGAGCCTGGTTTGATCCTTGGCGGCGAGCTGGATCTGGGTGCCGAGAAGGAGTTGGAGGCGCTATAAAATCCTCGTTCTCTCCCTTGATCCCGGCGGTGGCGCGACTCTGGTGGCGCAGGCGGCACTGAAGCTTGGGTACAGGTCTGGTCAGGAGAGTGGTTGCTGAAGCACCTTGCTTTAGCGGTAAAATCCCTCCACCCTCCCGGATCCGGTGTAGTTTCGGCGGCGCGGTGTCGGCGGCAGTGAGGCGGCGGCAAGATCAATAAGATCAAGGTTCGGTTGCAGCTTGTGCTGTTGTTGGGGATATAACTACTAGGTATGAACCACCCAGGAGGGGCCGGGTCCTACCACTGGCGTCTTACCAATGAAGATGGCGGATCATACGAGCCCGTTGACGGCCCAAGACCAATGCCGTCTTGAGGCCCAAGAGGATGAACTGCCATATGTGTATGAATTGTTTTGTAAGGCAAGCGTAGTTAGTCACCGAGCCGGACACGTTGTGTATGAGCCGGCCGGGACTCCGTGAGCCATCGGGCGTCAACCTGTGTATATAAAGGGATGACCCGGCGGAGGTTTAGGGCAAAGAAACAAGAGACAAGAGATCGAGAACTAGGTCAAGCGTATTCGCTCCCTGGTAATCGAAACCCAAGCAATACAACCCCAACTGGAGTAGGCCTTGTTACCTCCACCGCGAGGGGCCGAAACAGTATAAACCCTCTCTGTCCTTTGTCCCGGTTAACCCCTTTAAGCTAACCTAGTTACGATGGCTCCACGACTAAGTCCTTCCGCTAGGACATCTTCGTGACAATTCCACGACAGTTGGCGCCCACCATGGGCCCAGCGTACGGTGGCTTCGAGTTCTTGAAGGGCAGCTTTGAAGGGATCAAGGGATACGCTGTGGGCTGGATGACCAAGAGTCGTCGCGGCAAGCTCTACATCGACGATGCAGGCTGGGGCCCCGAGGCCGGCTCAATTGAGTATGGGTACCGGGTCCCCTTCGGCGGAATCCACGTCTTCATCGGCAAGATCGGTGAACTGGGCCCTGATCCGGACACCTGCGCCGACATCATCGAGACGGCTCACCGTGCACGACCTGCCCGAGTTCAACCCGCCGTGAGGCACGCCTTTGTTGGTTTCATCCATGGGGCGGAAGATGGAGAAGGATCTGTGTCTGGTGGTGAGACGACCATCTACTCTGTTGGTGAGTCGTTCCACACGGCGAGATCAACTCAATGTATCAATTGTAGATAGCCGGCAGGGGGGCTGTGATGCAACAGTATTCCGTAATAGAAATGTTGGAATCTAACAGGGGTTTCTCTCGAGGAGATGTATTAACAGGATTGTTTGTCATGTAAATTTAATAGTTGTTGGAAATTAGTGTTGGAAATATGCCCTAGAGGCAATAATAAATGGTTATTATTATATTTCTTTGTTCATGGTAATTGTCTATTATTCATGCTATAATTGTATTGTCCGGAAATCGTAATACATGTGTGAATACATAGACCACAACGTGTCCCTAGTAAGCCTCTAGTTGACTAGCTCGTTGATCAACAGATAGTCATGGTTTCCTGACTATGGACATTGGATGTCATTGATAACGGGATCACATCATTAGGAGAATGATGTGATGGACAAGACCCAATCCTAAGCATAGCATAAAAGATCGTGTAGTTTCGTTTGCTAGAGCTTTTCCAATGTCAAGTATCTTTTCCTTAGACCATGAGATCGTGCAACTCCCGGATACCGTAGGAGTGCTTTGGGTGTGCCAAACGTCACAACGTAACTGGGTGACTATAAAGGTGCACTACGGGTATCTCCGAAAGTGTCTGTTGGGTTGGCACGGATCGAGACTGGGATTTGTCACTCCGTATGACGGAGAGGTATCTCTGGGCCCACTCGGTAATGCATCATCATAATGAGCTCAATGTGACTAAGGCGTTAGTCACGGGATCATGCATTGCGGTACGAGTAAAGAGACTTGCCGGTAACGAGATTGAACAAGGTATTGGGATACCGACGATCGAATCTCGGGCAAGTAACATACCGATTGACAAAGGGAATTGTATACGGGATTGATTGAATCCTCGACACCGTGGTTCATCCGATGAGATCATCGTGGAACATGTGGGAGCCAACATGGGTATCCAGATCCCGCTGTTGGGTATTGACCGGAGAGGCGTCTCGGTCATGTCTGCATGTCTCCCGAACCCGTAGGGTCTACACACTTAAGGTTCGGTGACGCTAGGGTTGTAGAGATATGTGTATGCGGAAACCCGAAAGTTGTTCGGAGTCCCGGATGAGATCCCGGACATCACGAGAGGTTCCGGAATGGTCCGGAGGTGAATAATTATATATAGGAAGTCAAGTTTCGGCCACCGGAAAAGTTTCGGGGGTTACCGGTATTGTACCGGACCACCGGAAGGGTCCCGGGGGTCCAAGGGTGGGGCTACCTATCCCGGAGGGCCCCGTGGGCTGAAGTGGAAGGGAGCCATCCCCTAGTGGGCTGGGCGCCCCCCATGGGCCTTCCCCCTGCGCCTAGGGTTGGCAAACCCTAGGGTGGGGGGTTTCCCCTGCCCTAGATGGGCTTTGGCCGCCGCCCCCCCCCCCCATTGATCTCCAGGGCCGGCGCCCCCCAGGGGGCCTATATAAAGGGGGGAGGGAGGGCAGCACACAACAGCCTTGGGCGCCTCCCTCCTCCCCTGCAACACCTCTCTCTCTCTCGTAGAAGCTCGGCGAAGCCCTGCACGAGACCCGCTACATCCACCACCACGCCGTCGTGCTGCTGGATCTCCATCAACCTCTCCTTCCCCCTTGCTGGATCAAGAAGGAGGAGACGTCGCTGCACCGTACGTGTGTTGAACGCGGAGGTGCCGTCCGTTCGGCACTCGGTCATCGGTGATTTGGATCACGGCGAGTACGACTCCGTCATCCACGTTCATTGGAACGCTTCCGCTCGCGAGATGCACTCCCTTCCCCTCGTTGCTAGTATACTCCATAGATGCATCTTGGTGAACGTAGGAAAATTTTAAAATTATGCTACGATTCCCAACAGTGGCATCATGAGCCAGGCCTATGCGTAGTTACTATGCACGAGTAGAACACAAAGCAGTTGTGGGCGTTGAGTTTGCCAATTCTTCTTGCCGCTACTAGTCGTTTCTTGTTTCGGCGGCATTGTAGGATGAAGCGGCCCGGACCGACCTTACACGTACGCTTACGTGAGACTGGTTCCACCGACTGACATGCACAAGTTGCATAAGGTGGCTAGCGGGTGTCTGTCTCTCCTACTTTAGTCGGAACGGATTCGATGAAAAGGGTCCTTATGAAGGGTAAATAGAAATTGGCAAATCACGTTGTGGTCATACGTAGGTAAGAAACGTTCTTGCTAGAAACCTACAAACCACGTAAAAACTTGCAACAACAATTAGAGGACGTCTAACTTGTTTTTGCAGCAAGTGCTATGTGATGTGATATGGCCAGAAGATGTGATGAATGATATATGTGATGTATGAGATTGATCATATTCTTGTAATAGGAATCACGACTTGCATGTCGATGAGTATGACAACCGGCAGGAGCCATAGGAGTTGTCTTTATTATTTTGTATGACCTGCGTGTCATTGAATAACGCCATGTAAATTACTTTACTTTATTGCTAAACGCGTTAGCCATAGAAGTAGAAGTAATCGTTGGCGTGACGACTTCATGAAGACACAATGATGGAGATCATGATGATGGAGATCATGGTGTCATGCCGGTGACGAAGATGATCATGGTGCCCCGAAGATGGAGATCAAAGGAGCATGATGATATTGGCCATATCATGTCACTATTTGATTGCATGTGATGTTTATCATGTTTTTGCATCTTATTTGCTTAGAACGACGGTAGCAAGTAGGATGATCCCTTATAATAATTTCAAGAAAGTGTTCACCCTAACTGTGCACCGTTGCGAAGGTTCGTTGTTTCGAAGCACCACGTGATGATCGGGTGTGATAGATTCTAACGTTCGAATACAACGGGTGTTGACGAGCCTAGCATGTACAGACATGGCCTCAGAACACACGCAATACACTTAGGTTCACTTGACGAGCCTAGCATGTACAGACATGGCCTCGGAACACGGAGGACCGAAAGGTCGAGCATGAGTCGTATAGAAGATACGATCAACATGGAGATGTTCACCGATCTTGACTAGTCCGTCTCACGTGATGATCGGACACGGCCTAGTCGAATTCGGATCATGTTTCACTTAGATGACTAGAGGGATGTCTATCTGAGTGGGAGTTCATTAAATAATTTGATTATATGAACTTAATTAACATGAACTTAGTCTAAATCTTTACACTATGTATTGTAGATCAAATGGCCCACGTTGTCCTCAATTTCAACGCGTTCCTAGAGAAAACCAAGCTGAAAGATGATGGCAGCAACTATACGGACTGGGTCCGGAACCTGAGGATCATCCTCATAGCAGCCAAGAAAGATTATGTCTTAGAAGCACCGCTAGGTGAAGCACCAATCCCTGAGAACCAAGACGTTATGAACGCTTGGCAGCAGCGTGCTGATGATTACTCCCTCGTTCAGTGCGGCATGCTTTACAGCTTAGAACCGGGTCTCCAAAAGCGTTTTGAGAAACATGGAGCATATGAGATGTTCGAGGAGCTGAAACTGGTTTTCAAGCTCATGCCCGGGTCGAGAGATATGATGTCTCCGACAAGTTCTTCAGCTGTAAAATGGAGGAGAACAGTTCTGTTAGTGAGCACATACTCAGAATGTCTGGGTTGCACAACCGCTTGTCTCAGCTGGGAGTTAATCTCCCGGATGACGCGGTCATTGACAGAATCCTCCAGTCGCTTCCACCAAGCTACAAGAGCTTTGTGATGAACTACAATATGCAGGGGATGGAAAAGACCATTCCCGAGGTATATTCAATGCTGAAATCAGCTGAGGTAGAGATCAGAAAAGAACATCAAGTGTTGATGGTGAATAAAACCACTAAGTTCAAGAAGGGCAAGGGTAAGAAGAACTTCAAGAAGGACGGCAAGGGAGTTGCCGCGCCCGGTAAGCCAGTTACCGGGAAGAAGTCAAAGAATGGACCCAAGCCCGAGACTGAGTGCTTTTATTGCAAGGGAAGTGGTCACTGGAAGCGGAACTGCCCCAAATACTTAGCGGACAAGAAGAAGGCCGGCAACACCCAAGGTATATGTGATATACAAGTAATTGATGTGTACCTTACCAGTACTCGTAGTAGCTCCTGGGTATTTGATACCGGTGCGGTTGCTCATATTTGTAACTCAAAACAGGAACTACGGAATAAACGGAGACTGGCGAAGGACGAGGTGACGATGCGCGTCGGGAATGGTTCCAAGGTCGATGTGATCGCCGTTGGCACGCTACCTCTGCATCTACCCACGGGATTAGTTTTAAACCTCAATAATTGTTATTTAGTGCCAGCTTTGAGCATGAACATTGTATCTGGATCTCGTTTAATTCGAGATGGCTACTCATTTAAATCTGAGAATAATGGTTGTTCTATTTATTTGAGAGATATGTTTTATGGTCATGCCCCGCTGGTCAATGGTTTATTTTTGATGAATCTCGAACGTGATGTTACACATGTTCATAGTGTGAATACCAAAAGATGCAAAGTTGATAACGATAGTCCCACATACTTGTGGCACTGCCGCCTTGGTCACATTGGTGTCAAGCGCATGAAGAAGCTCCATGCAGATGGACTTTTGGAGTCTCTTGATTACGAATCATTTGACACGTGCGAACCATGCCTCATGGGTAAGATGACCAAGACTCCGTTCTCCGGAACAATGGAGCGAGCAACCAAATTATTGGAAATCATACATACCGATGTGTGTGGTCCAATGAGTGTTGAGGCTCGCGGAGGATATCGTTATGTTCTCACTCTCACTGATGATTTAAGTAGATATGGGTATGTCTACCTAATGAAACACAAGTCTGAAACCTTTGAAAAGTTCAAGGAATTTCAGAGCGAAGTCGAGAATCAACGTGACAGGAAAATAAAATTCTTACGATCAGATCGTGGTGGAGAATATTTAAGTCACGAATTTGGTACACACTTAAGGAAATGTGGAATAGTTTCACAACTCACGCCGCCTGGAACACCTCAGAGAAATGGTGTGTCCGAACGTCGTAATCGCACTCTATTGGATATGGTGCGATCTATGATGTCTCTTACCGATTTACCGCTCTCATTTTGGGGTTATGCTTTAGAGACTGCCGCATTCACTTTAAATAGGGCACCGTCTAAATCCGTTGAGACGACACCGTATGAATTATGGTTTGGGAAGAAACCTAAGCTGTCGTTTCTAAAAGTTTGGGGATGCGATGCTTATGTCAAGAAACTTCAACCTGAAAAGCTCGAACCCAAGTCAGAAAAATGCGTCTTCATAGGATACCCTAAGGAAACTATTGGGTATACCTTCTACCTCAGATCCGAAGGCAAGATCTTCGTTGCCAAGAACGGGTCCTTTCTGGAGAAGGAGTTTCTCTCGAAAGAATTGAGTGGGAGGAAAGTGGAACTTGATGAGGTGATAGTCACCCCTTCCGAACCGGAAAGTAGCGCAGCGCGGGAAAATGTTCCTGTGGTGCCTACACCGACTGGGGAGGAAGTTAATGATGATGATCATGAAGCTTCAGATCAAGTTGCTGAACTTCGTAGGTCCACAAGGACACGTTCCGCACCAGAGTGGTACGGCAACCCTGTCCTGGAAATCATGTTGTTAGACAACGGTGAACCTTCGAACTATGAAGAAGCGATGGCGGGCCCGGATTCCGACAAATGGCTAGAAGCCATGAAATCCGAGATAGAATCCATGTATGAAAACAAAGTATGGACTTTGACTGACTTGCCCGATGAGCGGCGAGCCATAGAAAACAAATGGATCTTTAAGAAGAAGACGGACGCAGATGGTAATGTGACCATCTACAAAGCTCGACTTGTCGCTAAGGGTTATCGACAAGTTCAAGGGGTTGACTACGATGAGACTTTCTCACCCGTAGCGAAGCTGAAGTCCGTCCGAATCATGTTAGCAATTGCCGCATACTATGATTATGAGATATGGCAGATGGACGTCAAAACGGCATTCCTTAATGGCTTCCTTAAGGAAGAGTTGTATATGATGCAGCCGGAAGGTTTTGTCGATCCTAAGAATGCTAACAAAGTGTGCAAGCTCCAGCGCTCAATCTATGGGCTGGTGCAAGCATCTCGGAGTTGGAACATTCGCTTTGATGAGATGATCAAAGCGTTTGGGTTTACACAGACTTATGGAGAAGCCTGTGTTTACAAGAAAGTGAGTGGGAGCTCTGTAGCATTTCTCATATTATATGTGGATGACATATTATTGATGGGAAATGATATAGAATTCTTGGAAAGTATAAAGGCCTATTTGAATAAGTGTTTTTCAATGAAGGACCTTGGAGAAGCTGCTTATATATTAGGCATCAAGATCTATAGAGATAGATCAAGACGCCTCATTGGTCTTTCACAGAGTACATACCTTGACAAGATATTGAAGAAGTTCAGTATGGATCAGTCCAAGAAGGGGTTCTTGCCTGTATTGCAAGGTGTGCAATTGAGCACGGCTCAATGCCCGACCACGGCAGAAGATATAGAACAGATGAGTGTCATCCCCTATGCCTCGGCCATAGGGTCTATTATGTATGCCATGCTGTGTACCAGACCTGATATAAACCTTGCCGTAAGTTTGGTAGGAAGGTACCAAAGTAATCCCGGCAAGGAACACTGGACAGCGGTCAAGAATATCCTGAAGTACCTGAAGAGGACTAAGGATATGTTTCTCGTTTATGGAGGTGACGAAGAGCTCGTCGTAAAGGGTTACGTCGACGCTAGCTTCGACACAGATCTGGATGACTCGAAGTCACAGACCGGATACGTGTATATTTTGAATAGAGGAGCAGTAAGCTGGTGCAGTTGCAAGCAAAGCGTCGTGGCGGGATCTACATGTGAAGCGGAGTACATGGCAGCCTCAGAGGCAGCACAGGAAGCAGTCTGGATGAAGGAGTTCATTACCGACCTAGGGGTGATTCCCAATGCGTCGGGCCCAATGACTCTCTTCTGTGACAACACTGGAGCTATTGCCCTTGCGAAGGAGCCCAGGTTTCACAGGAAGACCAGGCATATCAAGCGTCGCTTCAACTCCATTCGTGAAAGTGTTCAAAATGGAGACATAGATATTTGTAAAGTACATACGGACCTGAATGTTGCAGATCCGTTGACTAAACCTCTCCCTAGGGCAAAACATGATCAACACCAGGACGCAATGGGTGTTCGATTCATCACAATGTAACTAGATTATTGACTCTAGTGCAAGTGGGAGACTGTTGGAAATATGCCCTAGAGGCAATAATAAATGGTTATTATTATATTTCTTTGTTCATGGTAATTGTCTATTATTCATGCTATAATTGTATTGTCCGGAAATCGTGATACATGTGTGAATACATAGACCACAACCTGTCCCTAGTAAGCCTCTAGTTGACTAGCTCGTTGATCAACAGATACTCACGGTTTCCTGACTATGGACATTGGATGTCATTGATAACGGGATCACATCATTAGGAGAATGATGTGATGGACAAGACCCAATCCTAAGCATAGCATAAAAGATCGTGTAGTTTCGTTTGCTAGAGCTTTTCCAATGTCAAGTATCTTTTCCTTAGACCATGAGATCGTGCAACTCCCGGATACCGTAGGAGTGCTTTGGGTGTGCCCAATGTCACAACGTAACTGGGTGACTATAAAGGTGCACTACGGGTATCTCCGAAAGTGTCTGTTGGGTTGGCACAGATCGAGACTGGGATTTGTCACTCCGTATGACGGAGAGGTATCTCTGGGCCCACTCGGTAATGCATCATCATAATGAGCTCAATGTGACTAAGGCGTTAGTCACGGGATCATGCATTGCGGCACGAGTAAAGAGACTTGCTGGTAACGAGATTGAACAAGGTATTGGGATACCGACGATCGAATCTCGGGCAAGTAACATACCGATTGACAAAGGGAATTGTATACGGGATTGATTGAATCCTCGACACCGTGGTTCATCCGATGAGATCATCTTGGAACATGTGGGAGCCAACATGGGTATCCAGATCCCGCTGTTTGTTATTGACCGGAGAGGCGTCTCGGTCATGTCTGCATGTCTCCCGAACCCGTAGGGTCTACACACTTAAGGTCCGGTGACGCTAGGGTTGTAGAGATATATGTATGCGGAAACCCGAAAGTTGTTCGGAGTCCCGGATGAGATCCCGGACATCACGAGAGGTTTCGGAATGGTCCGGAGGTGAAGAATTATATATAGGAAGTCCAGTTTCGGCCACCGGGAAAGTTTCGGGGGTTATCGGTATTGTACCGGGACCACCGGAAGGGTCCCGGGGGTCCACCGGGTGGGGCCACCTGTCCCGGAGGGCCCCGTGGGATGAAAGTGGAAGGGAACCAGCCCCTAGTGGTCTGGGGCGCCCCCCTTGGGCCTCCCCCCATGCGCCTAGGGTTGGGAACCCTAGGGGGGAGTTCCCCCTTGCCTTGGGGGGCAAGGCACCCCTTCCCCCCCACTTGGCCGCCGCCCCCCCCCTTGGATCTGATCTCCAGGGCCGGCGCCCCCCAGGGGGCCTATATAAAGGGGGGAGGGAGCGCAGCACACAACAGCCTTGGGTGCCTCCCTCCTCCCCTGCAACACCTCTCTCTCTCTCGTAGAAGCTCAGCGAAGCCCTGCACGAGACCCGCTACATCCACCACCACGCCGTCGTGCTGCTGGATCTCCATCAACCTCTCCTTCCCCCTTGCTGGATCAAGAAGGAGGAGACGTCGCTGCACCATACGTGTGTTGAACGCGGAGGTGCCGTCCGTTCGGCACTCGGTCATCGGTGATTTGGATCACGGCGAGTATGACTCCGTCATCCACGTTCATTGGAACGCTTCCGCTCGCGATCTACAAGGGTATGTAGATGCACTCCCTTACCCTCGTTGCTAGTATACTCCATAGATGCATCTTGGTGAACGTAGGAAAATTTTAAAATTATGCTACGATTCCCAACACTTAGCGACTCTGATGGGGGTGGAGGTAACCCCGGACAACCAGGACCAACGCAAGGTGGATGTGGCGAAGCTGCGAGATGAAATAGCTCAAGCGAAGGAAAAGCTGGCGGCTGAGAACGCTAGGATGGCTGCAGAGCGGGCTGCTTTGGACGCCCAGGCACAACGGATTCAGGCAGAGTCCTTCCGGCTCACATTGGATCAAAAACTTCAAATGAGATCATGAGGAGGAGGCACCAGAGTCATCTACCCCTGGTTTATGAGTCGAGGAACCTCTTCAACACACCTGGAGCAGGGAGCAGTGATCCGCCGGTGGTGAACCGGGCGGTCGAAGCGCCTGGGACTGGAGCGCCGGTTCAGCCACGCGCGATGGACCCGCCACGTTTAAATAATACTCCGCCTCAGCATGTTCCGACACCTCCGGGTCATTATTCTAACCCTTTGGATAATATGATTGCTGCGACAACGCGATTGGCGGCTCTACCAGTTGAAGGCGAGTCTCCAACGGCGATAGAGACTGTGAGGGGCAGAGAGCTTCTTCAGACAGCAGTGGCTCAACAGGCGGCTTACTCTTACAGCCGCGAGCGGATTCACTCAACCCCTCGTCCAAGCCGGAGTTATAGCAGGCACATTGACTCACCGGAGGTTTCAAGCAGTGAACAACGCAGTAACCAGCCTCTTGGGCATGACCCGATGTGTGGTGGTTCCAATGCTCAAGCTTTTGTGGATCAGGGCAGAGCGTGTCGAGAGGCCGAGTTGGCGGCTCAGCAAGCGGCTCATCAACATTCTCCGGTTTATCCATCAGCTTCGGTGGAGGCAGGCGTGGCTTCTAGAACCTTGGGTGTACCATCTTTAGTGCCGGCTCTGCGTAACGAGCGTCTACCTAAGGATTTCAAGGGTCCTCGTAAGGTACCTAATTACACAGCAGATCAACCCCCTGAAGCTTGGATTGAGAGTTATGAGATGGCAATGGAGATGCTGGATGTTAGCGATGCTGCATGAGCTAACTATTTCACCATGATGTTGGATGGGACGACTCGTACTTGGTTGAAAGGGCTACCTGCCAACTCCATTAGATCATGGGCCGTGTTAAAAGACCGTTTTATCCAGAATTTTAAAGACCCATGCAAGCAGCCTATGTCAATCATGGATTTGGACTCCTGTGTCCAAAGTGAGGGCGAGTCAACAACCCATTGGGTGTGCCGGGTCTCGGCCATCCTACACTCATCGGATCGTATCAATGCCGGTTCAGCAGTCCTGATGTTGGAGAAAAATGCCATTTCATGCCCCTTAAGCAGAAACTGGGACGGCTTAAACGCCACTGCAAGGACATGTGGGAGTTAATGGCGGCTCTTGTCAAGTATGCCGACTCTGATAGTACCAAGGACCCTGAGTCTGATGATGAAAAGCCGGGTAAGGGAAAGAAGAGCAGCAAAACGAAAGGGCAGCAACATAACCCGACAAGTCAAGGTGGCAATGGTAAGCGCAAAGCTGATGGCAATTTGGATTTCGTGGCTAATACTAATACGCAGAGTACCCAGCGTCGCAAGGGAAACCCCCCCACCCCTGTTTGGAGGACCTAAATTCAATCTTGAGGCGATGATGAATCAGCCCTGCCCGAAGCATGGTACGCACAAAAAGCCGGCCACTCACCTCTCGAAGGATTGCTTCATTATGAAGGAGTGTAGAAATTCCAATTTTTTCCAGAACAATCATGGACCAAACAGCGGCTCAAGATCCGGCTCTCACGTTCCTGGTTTTGGTGGTGGCGGTTCAAATTCCGGTTTTTAGGGTCAGGGCAATCAAGGTGGTTTTAATCAACAGTCTGGTCAAGGGAATCAGCAGCAGCAGTCTGGTTATCAGAGTGACCCAAAGCAGTTGAATAGTGGACAGTACCATGTTTTCACCACAAGTTTATGCAAGCGGGACCAGAAGCTCCATAAAAGGGCAATGAACGCAGTTGAGCCGGCGATTCCCCGTTACTTGCGATGGTCTGAACACCCTATTCTCTGGAGCCGTGAGTATCACCCGCCCCGGGTTGATAATCCAGGCCATTTGGCTCTGGTGGTGGCGCCTCAGGTCGGAGGGTACAGATTTACTAAGGTACTCATGGATGGGGGCAACAACATCAATATTTTGTATTATGAAACTTTTCGTCGCATGAGCTTGACTGACAAAGATCTTAAGCCGTCAAACACTGTCTTTCACGGCGTGGTGCCTGGTAAGTCGGCGTATCCAGTGGGCAAAATATATTTGGAAGTTGCCTTTGGAGATGATCTTGATTCCAGACCTGAGACATTGACTTTTGAGGTGGTTAAAATCAAGAGCCCTTATCATGCTCTGTTTGCACGGCCGGCTTATGCTAAGTTCATGGCAAGGCCTTGTTATGTTTATTTGCAGCTTAAGATGCCGGGTCACAAGGGCACCATCACAGTGCTTGGAAGCCGGAAGATAGCCTTGGAATGTGAAGAAGACGATACTGCTTATGCTGAGTCTGTCTGTGCAACAGAAGAATTGAAATTTTACAAGGATAATGTTGACCCGACGGATATGACATCTTTGAAGAAGCCAACCACAGAGCATAACCCCCTGTTGAAATTTAAGTCGACGCATGGCACTAAGCTAGTTGACTTCATTCCTAGCGATTCATCCAAGCAGTTCAGCATTAGTGCTAATCTGGATCAGAAATAGGAAAACGCACTCATCGAGTTCATCCGTGAGAACCAGGACATCTTTGCATGGAAACCTTCAGACATGCCAAGTGTAACGAGGGAACTCGCTGAGCATACTCTCAATATTTATCCAAAGTTTAAACCAGTCAAACAATTCCTTCGCCGTTTCAATGAAGAGAGGCACAAGGCTATTGGTGAAGAAGCGGCCCGGCTCTTGGCGGCTGGGTTCATTGTTGAAGTTTTTCATCATGAGTGGTTGGCTAACCCGATGCTGGTACTTAAGAAAAATGGTACTTGGCGTATGTGTGTGGATTACACGGACTTAAACAACGCCTGTCCAGCTGATCCCTTTGCTCTCCCCCATATTGATCAAATCATTGATGCTACGGTGGGTTGTGAGCATTTGAGATTTTTTGGATGCTTATTCTGGTTATCATCAGATTAAGATGGCAGTTAAGGACCAGGAGAAGACAACTTTTATCACTCTCTTTGGAGCCTTCTGTTATGTTTCTATGCCTTTTGGGCTCAAGAGTGCCGAAGCGACTTACCAGCGGTGTGTGCAAAATTGCCTTCATGATCAGATTGGGCGCAATGTTCATGCTTATGTGCATGATATTGTGGTGAAATTCAGGAAGAAGGAAACCTTGATAGATGATTTGAAAGAGACCTTTGGCAATCTCCGGGTCTAAGGGATGATGCTTAACCCGGCCAAGTGTGTCTTTGGCGTACCAGCAGGCAAGCTCTTAGGCTTTCTGGTTTCTGAACGGGGTATTGAAGCTAACCCGGAGAAAATAAAGGCTACCACTTCCCTTGCTAAACCGGCGTGTATTAATGATGTTCAGCGTCTGGTGGGTCGTATTGTGGCCTTAAGCCGGTTCATAAGCCGACTAGGTGAAAAAGGCTATCCCTCTATACCAGATGATGAAGAAGACAAATCACTTTGTCTGGAGTGATGCTGCTGATCAGGCGTTTGAGGCCTTGAAGAAACAGTTAGCTGAGCCGTCGGTTCTTGCTGCTCCCATTGATAAAGAGCCCTTGTTGTTGTATGTGGCTGCCAATAGCCGAGCTATTAGCGTGGCAATTGTGGTGGAAAGGAAGGAATCAGGCAAGGAGCATCCGGTTCAACGGCCTTTTTATTACATCAGTGAGGTGCTCATTGAGTCTAAGCAGAGGTATCCACATTGGCAGAAGCTTGTATATGGGGTGTTCATGGCTAGTCGAAAGATCAAGCAATATTTTTTGGGTCATCCCATCACTGTGGTTAGTTCTGCACCCTTAGGGTATATTATTCAAAACAGAGAAGCCACAAGTCGGGTAGCCAAGTGGGCCATTGAGCTTGGACCCCATGGTTTGAAGTATATGCCTCGCACAGCCATCAAGTCTCAAGCACTTGTGGACCTCATAAATGATTGGACAGAGCTACAGATGCCTGAGGAGAAGCCAGATAGCACATATTGTTCTATTCACTTCGATGGATCCAGGCTGTTGGAAGGCTCGGGGGCTGGAGTTATCTTGACTTCCCCACGAGGTGATAAATTTTGTTATGTTTTAAGGTTGATGTTCCCTTGTACTAACAATGCAGCTGGGTATGAGGCCTTGCTCCATGGTCTTCAGATGGCTAAGAAGATGAACTAAAGTCGGATGAGGTGTTTTGGTGACTCGGATTTGGTAGCTCAGCAAGTTTCAGGCACTTGGGATTCTAAGGATCCACTCATGGTGGCTTATCGCCGAGAGGTTGATGCTATTGCTGGTCACTTCAAGGGCTATCAAGTGGAGCATGTTGATCGAATGAAAAATGAGGCGGCTGATGCTTTAAGCCGGTTGGGATCCCAGCGTAAGCCGGTGCCGCCCAATATTTTCCTTGATATTCTGCATAATCCTTCAGTCAAATTGCCTACAGAGGAAGATCTTGCTATTCCTGACCCGGAGGCACAACTGGTGACGGCTCTTCATGCTATCCCTGATTGGACAATTCCATATTTTGCGTATATGACCCGGGCCGAGTTACCTGAAGATGAAACTTTGGCCAGGCAGATAACCCGGCAGTCTAAGTCAATGATTATTGTCAATGGAGAGTTGCATCATCGCAGTGTTACGGGGGTGTTTCAACGTTGTGTCTCTCCTAAAGAAGGTTGTGAGATCCTATGAGAAATTCATGAAGGAGATTGTTGTCATCATGTCGGCTCTAAGTCTCTCGTGGCCAAGGCTTTTCGTCATGGATTTGATTGGATGATGGCTCATGCTGACGCCGAGGATTTGGTTAGTAAATGTGATGGTTATCAGAAATTCTCAAGACGAGCTCACGTGCCGGCTCAGGAATTGAGGATGATTCCAATTGCTTGGCCATTTGCAGTCTGGGGGCTTGATATGGTTGGACCTTTCAAAAGTTCTAAGGATAAAATACCCACCTTTTGGTGGTGGTTGACAAATTCACAAAGTGGGTTGAAGCAGAGCCGGTTAGTAAGTGTGACGCAGCAACAACGGTTCAATTCATCAAAAAGGTGATTTTCCATTTTGGTTTTCCCCACAACATTATAAGTAATAATGGCACTAATTTGTCCAAGGGTGCTATGAAAGAGTTTTGTCAATGAGAGCATATTCGACTTGATGTATCATCAGTGGCTCACCCCCAGTCCAATGGTCAAGCTGAGAGAGCCAATCAAGAAATCTTGAGAGGCATCAAGCCCCGGCTTATGGTCCCTTTGTAGAGGACGCCAGGTTGTTGGGTGGAGGAATTACCCTTAGTGTTATGGAGCATCAATACCACCCCTAACATATCTACGGGTTACACACCTTTCTTCATGGTTTACGGAGCAGAGGCGGTTCTCCCTAGTGACATCCGTCACGACTCGCCCCGTGTGGCGGCTTATGTTGAAGATGATAATGAAAAAGCACGTCAGGATGCTATTGACCTGTTGGATGAGGAACGTGACCTTGCGGCAACTCTTTTGGCGATTTACCAACAAGATCTGCATTGTTATCACAACCGCCGGGTTAAAACCAGGACCTTTCAAGAAGGCGATTTGGTGCTCCGTCTTATCCAGGATCAAACTGATATGCACAAGCTATCCCCACCTTGGGAAGGGACCTTTGTGGTCAGCAAAAATATGAACATTGGGTCATACTACCTTATCGATGTTCGAGACCACAAGGACTCACGCACGTCGGAGGAGGAGATCTGCCGGCCATGGAATATTGCTCATCTTCGTCCTTATTACACCTGAGCCACTGGCTCTTGTGATGAATATAATAAATCCGGCATCCCTGTTAATTTAGGGCCTCTGTTGTTTCATTTTTGAGAATAATGAGTCTTTATTGTCACTTCATATGATCACTTGGGGGCTTCCTGCTCATTGAGCATAGCTATGACTACCCTTTTGATCTGGCTTGTACGCCATGATTACAAAATACTTGGGGGCTTCCTGCTCATCGAGCATAGCTATGACTACCCTGTTGATCCGGCTTGTACGACTGGAATGAAACATTACTTGGGGGATCTTTATTAATGAACGAGAGCTTTGTTGACCCTTATAATAGGCTTGGACGCCAGGTGTATTCACGAAAAAATCCGGGTTATCCTGCCTTTGTAGGTTTGCCACTCCGCCCAGGTAATCCTGGAATGACTCGCTGTACTCTTGACAGTCAATCTTATAAAGACCCTGAACTTGTCAAAGTTAAAATGGCGATTGGTCATGTGACGCCGGGCTTACAAGGTTTGAATGAAGGTTTAAATCATTGGCCGTGCAACCCTTGAAAAGCACTTGACGTTGAAGGCTTTGCAGCCTATGAAAGCCTTGGTTTTTGTTTTATATTTGATTTAAACATTTTTTGAGAATCATCTCTTGGGACATATCAATACATGGTTGAAAACCGATGAGGGCTATATTGCCTTATGTTCATATATGAATCTATCCGGCGTTTGTTAACCCGGCCTGGCTTTGGACTTTAAGTCGCCAGTGTATGATGATTTTATGTGCTTAGAGCGCTGTGCTCTAAGTTTTTGGGATATTACCCCTTGCTGCATGCTGAAGGAAATATGCCCTAGAGGCAATAATAAAGTTATTATTTATTTCCTTATTTCATGATAAATGTTTATTATTCATGCTATAATTGTATTAACCGGAAACATAATACATGTGTGAATACATAGACAAACAGAGTGTCACTAGTATGCCTCTACTTGACTAGCTCGTTGATCAAAGATGGTTGTGTTTCCTAACCATAGACAAAGAGTTGTCATTTGATTAACGAGATCACATCATTAGGAGAATGATGTGATTGACTTGACCCATTCCATTAGCTTAGCACTTGATCGTTTAGTATGTTGCTATTGCTTTCTTCATGACTTATACATGTTCCTATGACTATGAGATTATGCAACTCCCGTTTACCGGAGGAACACTTTGTGTGCTACCAAACGTCACAACGTAACTGGGTGATTATAAAGGTGCTCTACAGGTGTCTCCGAAGGTACTTGTTGGGTTGCGTATTTCGAGATTAGGATTTGTCACTCCGATTGTCAGAGAGGTATCTCTGGGCCCACTCGGTAATGCACATCACTATAAGCCTTGCAAGCATTGCAACTAATGAGTTAGTTGCGGGATGATGTATTACGGAACGAGTAAAGAGACTTGCCGGTAAAGAGATTGAACTAGGTATTGAGATACCGACGATCGAATCTCGGGCAAGTAACATACCGATGACAAAGGGAACAACGTATGTTGTTATGCGGTTTGACCGATAAAGATCTTCGTAGAATATGTGGGAGCCAATATGAGCATCTAGGTTCCGCTATTGGTTATTGACCGGAGACGTGTCTCGGTCATGTCTATATAGTTCTCGAACCCGTAGGGTCCGCACGCTTAAAGTTTTGATGACAGTTATATTATGAGTTTATGAGTTTTGATGTACCGAAGGTAGTTCGGATTCCCGGATGAGATCGGGGACATGACGGGGAGTCTCGAAATGGTCGAGACGTAAAGATCGATATATTGGACGACTATATTCGGACATCGGAAAGGTTCCGAGTGATTCGGGTATTTTTCGGAGTACCGGGGAGTTACGGGAATACGGGAAAGAAGTATTGGGCCTTAATGGGCCTTAGTGGGAAGGAGAGGCAGCAGCCGGGAGGTGGTGTGCGCCCCTCCCAAGCCCAGTCCGAATTGGACAAGGGGTTTGGGGCGCTGCCCCCTCTCCCTTCCTTCTCCTCTTCCCCCCTTTCCCCCCTTCTCCTAGTTGGACTAGGAAAGGAGGAAGCCTACTCCAACTAGGAGTAGGATACCTACTCCCTTGGCGCACCCCTCCTAGGGCCGGCCTCCTCCTCCCTTGCTCCTTTATATACGGGGGCATGGGGGCACCCCATAGACACAACAATTGATCGTTTGATCTTTTAGCCGTGTGCAGTGCCCCCCCCACCATAGTCCACCTCGATAATACTGTAGCGGTGCTTAGGCGAAGCCCTGCGTTGGTAGAACATCATCATCGGCACCACACCATCGTGCTGACGAAACTCTCCCTCAACACTCGGCTGGATCGGAGTTCGAGGGACGTCATCGGGCTGAACGTGTGCTGAACTCGGAGGTGCCGTGCGTTCGGTACTTGATCGGTCGGATCGTGAAGACGTACGACTACATCAACTGCGTTGTGCTAACGCTTCCGCTTTCGGTCTACGAGGGTACGTAGACAACACTCTCCCCTCTCGTTGCTATGCATCACCATGATCTTGCGTGTGCGTAGGAATTTTTTTGAAATTACTACGTTCCCTAATAGTGGCATCCGAGCCTGGTTTTATGCGTAGATGTCATATGCACGAGTAGAACACAAGTGAGTTGTGGGCGATATAAGTCATACTGCTTACCAGCATGTCATACTTTGGTTCGGCGGTATTGTTGGATGAAGCGGCCCGGACCGACATTACGCGTACGCTTACGCGAGACTGGTTCTACCGACGTGCTTTGCACACAGGTGGCTGGCGGGTGTCAGTTTCTCCAACTTTAGTTGAACCGAGTGTGGCTACGCCCGGTCCTTGCGAAGGTTAAAACAACAGCAACTTGACAAACTATCGTTGTGGTTTTGATGCGTAGGTAAGAACGGTTCTTGCTAAGCCCGTAGCAGCCACGTAAAAATTGCAACAACAAAGTAGAGGACGTCTAACTTGTTTTTGCAAGGCATTTGTGATGTGGTATGGTCAAGACATGATGCTAAATTTTATTGTATGAGATGATCATGTTTTGTAACCGAGTTATCGGCAACTGGCAGGAGCCATATGGTTGTCGCTTTATTGTATGCAATGCAATCGCCCTGTAATCCTTTACTTTATCACTAAGTGGTAGCGATAGTCGTAGAAGCATAAGATTGGCGAGACGACAACGATGCTACAATGAAGATCAAGGTGTCGCGCCGGTGACGATGGTGATCATGACGGTGCTTCGGAGATGGAGATCACAAGCACAAGATGATGATGGCCATATCATATCACTTATATTGATTGCACGTGATGTTTATCTTTTATGCATCTTATCTTGCTTTGACTGACGGTAGCATTATAAGATGATCCCTCACTAAATTATCAAAGTATAAGTGTTCTCTCTGAGTATACACCGTTGCGAAAGTTCTTCGTGCTGAGACACCACATGATGATCGGGTGTGATAGGCTCTACGTTCAAATACAACGGGTGCAAAATAGTTGCACACGCGGAATACTCAGGTTAAGCTTGACGAGCCTAGCATATAACAGATATGGCCTCGGAACACGGAGACCGAATGGTCGAGCGTGAATCATATAGTAGATATGATCAACATAGTGATGTTCACCGTTGAAACTACTCCATCTCACGTGATGATCGGACATGGTTTAGTTGATATGGATCACGTGATCACTTAGAGGATTAGAGGGATGCCTATCTAAGTGGGAGTTCTTAAGTAATATGATTAATTGAACTTAAATTTATCATGAACTTAGTCTTGGTAGTATTAGCATATCTATGTTGTAGATCAATAGCTCGTGTTTAGCTCCCCTGTTTTATTTTTGATATGTTCCTAGAGAAAACTATGTTGAAAGATGTTAGTAGCAATGATGCGGACTTGGTCCGTGATCTGAGGATTATCCTCATTGCTGCATAGAAGTATTATGTCCTCGATGCACCGCTAGGTGACGGACCTATTGCAGGAGCAGATGCAGACGCTATGAATGTTTGGCTAAGCTCAATATGATGACTACTTGATAGTTTAGTGCAACATGCTTAACGGCTTAGAATCGGGACTTCAAAGACGTTTTGAACATCATGGACCATATGAGATGTTCCAGGAGTTGAAGTTAATATTTCAAGCAAATACCGGAGTTGAGAGATATGAAGTCTCCAACAAGTTCTATAGCTAAAATATGGAGGAGAATAGCTTAAAGTTCTCGAACCCGTAGGGTCCGCACGCTTAAAGGTTCAATGATAGTTATATTATGAGTTTATGAGTTTTGATGTACCAAAGGTAGTTCGGAGTCCCGGATGAGATCGGGGAAATAACGAGGAGTCTCGAAATGGTCGAGACGTAAAGATCGATATACTAGACGACTATATTCGGACATCGGAAAGGTTCCGAGTGATTCGGGTATTTTTCGGAGTACCGGGGAGTTACGGGAATACGGGAAAGAAGTATTGGGCCTTAATGGGCCTTAGTGGGAAGGAGAGGCAGCAGCCAGGAGGTGGTGCGCGCCCCTCCCAAGCCCAGTCCGAATTGGACAAGGGGTTTGGGGCGCGGCCCCCTCTCCCTTCCTTCTCCTCTTCCCCCCTTTCCCCCCTTCTCCTAGTTGGACTAGGAAAGGAGGAAACCTACTCCAACTAGGAGTAGGAATCCTACTCCCTTGGCGCGCCCCTCCTAGGGCCGGCCTCCTCCTCCCTTGCTCCTTTATATATGGGGGCATGGGGGCACCCCATAAAAACAACAATTGATCGTTTGATCTTTTAGCCGTGTGCGGTGCCCGCCTCCACCATAGTCCACCTCGATAATACTGTAGCGGTGCTTAGGCGAACCCTTGCGTCGGTAGAACATCATCATCGTCACCACGTCGTCGTGCTGACGAAACTCTCCCTCAACACTCGGCTGGATCGGAGTTCGAGGGACGTCATTGGGCTGAACGTGTGCTGAACTCGGAGGTGCCGTGCATTCGGTACTTGATCGGTTGGATCGTGAAGACGTACGACTACATCAACTGCGTTGTGCTAACGCTTCCGCTTTCGATCTACGAGGGTACGTAGACAACACTCTCCCCTCTCGTTGCTATGCATCACCATGATCTTGCGTGTGCGTAGGAATTTTTTTGAAATTACTACGTTCCCCAACACATGCGGCGTTGTAAGCCGGCGGTATAAATAAATTGAACAGGACGTTCTTCTCTCAATCTTTGGGTTGTAACCCTTATTGCACAGGTATGATAAGCCGGCAGTGTAAGCAAATATCACAGGTATGATATTTTGTTATAATTATATAAGGTTGTGATTAAGCCGTCCCTGGTTGTGGACTATTATAGTCACAAGTGGTTTTTATATAGGGTATTGTGACCCGCCCTGGGGTAAACCGCTAGGGCACTTGTGATCTGTTTGTGTGCAGGAAAAATGATAAATCTGATCTGCATACTTGATGATATCATGAGCATAAGTGGCGGATCTTCAATTGACGGAATAGCAGTGTTATACAAACAAAACGTGCACGATGGCACGGTAGATCAGAGTTTAACTAGCCTATTACAAGGCATTCGATGGCCCAAAGAGGATAAGTGTTTTGGAGACATAAACAACAAAGTGTTATGATTAATGAAACGACTCATGACTCTTGGCGGGCTGAAGCCTCCGGATCATCCTGCGCCTCTTCTTCCTCTTCAGCTCCTTGATTATCCATCAGCTAGAAGTCAGGCGTAGCCTAGTTGATACCGGTCGCTCTAAACACAGCTTCATCATCAATAAGGCTGGATGGATCAATGTCAGGAGCAAAAGTGTGCTTACCAATCGGCGGGATGAGATCCGTCTCCTGATGAACCGGCGCCTTCACTTTCTTGTTCTCAGCATCATAAGCCGCCTGGTATGTGGATAGATTGGTTTCTTCAGCCAATTTACTTGCTAATGGATGCATTGCTCTTGCTATTTCTGCAAAGTCATCAGCACTAAAGTCAGAGCCGTCCTCTTTGACACTTGGGAAACCATTGGCCAAATCTTCTGGATCCAGATATGCTTGCCACGCCTTTGCCCGGCTTAAAGCAGTCAACACGCCGGCTCTGGCAGATGCTCGCTTTAAATCATCAATCCTTTGGGGCAGCACTGATAACCTCTCCAATGTATCTTTGATGAGAGTGGGTGGAGATTTCTTGTGCATAGCAGCAACAATGGTACGTTGGGTGCCAGTATATAACTGTTCTACAAGAGTGTAGACAGCTTTAAGCCGGATGCGCATATCTGAGCCCAATTTGGTGCTTGAGATGCAAAGGGGTCATGTTTCCTACTTACCGAAGATGGCTGATGACATGTTATCGATCTGCTGCTTTAAGCCGGACAACTCGTCAATCACCGGTTTAAGTGCGGCTTCAGCATCCTCTGCTCTCTTCAATAGAGCCGCCTTTTCGGTCTCCCAGCTGCTTTTATCAGTGTTGAAGTTTTGCTTAAGTTTCTCAATGTTCTCTAAAGCAGTCTTCAGTTCTGATTTGGCCTTGGATGTCTCAGATTGCTGAGTTTTAATGTTGGCCTTCAAATCATTGAGCTGCGAATCCTTCTCAATCAGTTCAGCCTGTGATATAAAAAAATATGGAAGGTATTATGAACATGATTATTTTTGAAGTCCCAAGCACAATACAAGTATTTTCCTTGGCACTTGGGGGCTAATGTCTATCGCTCTTAAGAACTTTTCGAAAGTCCCAAGCACAATACAAGTATTTTCCTTGGCACTTGGGGGCTAATGCCTATTGCTGTTTTCAAAGACGAATTTATATAATGACTCGGGTATAATGATATAATCCAGTTTACCAAGGTTACATGTTGAGGTGTTGATTTATCAATGTTGGTAAGTCCCGGTTTAACTATGCTAGTTAAACCGACCCTTGGGGGCTACGGATGCGAAGATCATTATTGCTACTTAAAGTCCCAGCTTAACTTTATGATTCAAGCCGGCCCTTGGGGGCTACTAGTGATGATGTTCAGTTCTTTATGGCTATTGGAAAGTCTACAACATATTCCATCCTATCATATCCTATAGACTTGGCAGCTGATAGACATATAATTATGAAGGGAATAATGATTGGATTACCTCATAGCGTTGCTTCATCGAATTGACTAAGCCGGCTTCAAAATCACAGTTGGTGTATAGACGGTTCAAATAACCAGAGTGGATTTCTTGGGCACTGAACTGGGAGTAGTCTTCTAAGTCTGCTTTCCACTTGCCTTTATCAGCAGAAGAAATTTCCTCCTTGGCGCTGCGCTTGGATAAGGCAGTGGGGTTACCCGGCGTGGTATAACCAAGCCCGGTGATGGTGACATCGTCAGCTTTATCTTCATTGGGCTTGATGGGGCTTGGTGGTTTAGAGATGACCGGTTCAACATCTATTTGATCCATGGTGACGTCGTGCTCTTCTGGTGGCGGGCCATCAATGCTGGCCTCAACAATCGGATGAGAGGATTCTGCCTGTGGTTTTTCCGGCTTAGACGGGTTGGAGTTGTCAGCAGGCTTGTTGAGTTCCACCTTTTTGCTGGGTTTGGCCTGGCCACTGAGAATAAGAAATACACAGATGTCAGCATATCAATCAGGCATGAAATTTGAATGATTGAATATACGCTTACCCAGGCACAGTCTTGAAGGCTGGGATTTGAGTTCCCGTTGAGTCACCGGACGAATGAAAAGTTCCCTGATAATTTGAATCAGACGGATAAAGAGGTTGACGAAAAAGACCCGCCTTGGGATAATCTAAGTCAGAAATGTTTGAAAACTCGGTCGACGTTTGCGAGGTGCCGGGGTGTTCGGTAAGCCGGAGGATAAAACTCTGCTGCCACTGTTCCGAGTTATGCGGCGAGCTTCATGTTGCTGCTTCTTCAAAAGAAAGTTGGGATCCAAGTGAGCTAAAGGGTGAGAAATCTTACTTTCCGGCTTGCCTGTCGAGTTTTCTGTGTTGGCAGAGGTTCTGAGCCGAAGGAAAGAATAATTACCTCTGCATCACCTGCACGGCTGGCCTCTGCTTCATCCTGATAATAATCATTGTCAATAAGATGTACAAAAAACGAGCCAAGGGAACCAAGTTCTACCTCCGACTCGTCATCATCATCTTTGTCATCCAAATTGAATAATTCGGCAGTGTTGGACTTCTTTTTAGCAGGCCTTTTGGTGGCCTTATTCGTTGTCCGGGTTTTCTTTGGTTTTTCGGGCAATTTCTTGTCCCAGAAGGGTGAGTCGGCCTGTAAACATTGAATGAGTACGAGCAAGCAGCACAAATGAAAATATGAGTCAAGTATGAGCTGGAGTCAAACTTACATCTGGCGGCTTATACAAAACGCAGAAAGGGGCCAATCCAACTTTACTGCAATCTTCTAAGCTTTCATTCAACAAAGTCTTGGTCATTTCATTGATGTCTTCCTCAGTCATTTCGGTTTTACAGTGACACTGAGGATCTGTTAGCTCGCCGGTATACCCACACATTAAACCGGGCCAGATGCTTATAGACAAGACTCTCCAGGCAACCCAGCAGCGAACTAGATCGATCTCGGTCAAGCCGTTGGCCATTAGAGCCCGGATCTTTGTGAAAGTCGGTACATATTTGTTCCGTTCTGCTGTGCTGATATGGTCCGGAAGATGATGTCTGCTACTAAGCCGGCTAGCGCGGTAACCTGGCAGGGGGTTCTCTCCTTCTGTTG